>NW_021822911.1:13307809-13407876 GCF_901001165.1 Salmo trutta | reverse complement strand
TCAGAGATCACACAGGAGAGAAATTATAGCTGTGATCAATGTGGGAAGAGTTTTACTCAGTCAAGCAGCCTGATATCACACCAGAGAACACACACTGGAGAGAACCTTTAGCTGTGATCAATGTGGGAAGAGTTTTACTGCATCTGATCATCTGACAGTACACCAGAGAACACACACAGGAGAGAAACCTTATAGCTGTGATCAATGTGGGAAGAGTTTCACTACATCAAGCATTCTGACTGTACACCAGAGAAAACACACAGGAGAGAAACCTTATAGCTGTGATCAATGTGGGAAGAGTTTTGGTCAATCTGGACATCTGACAGTGCACCAGAGAACACACACAGAGAGAAACCGTATAGCTGTGGTAAATGTGGGAAGAGTTTTGGTCAATCTGAGATCTGACAGTGCAAGAGAGAACACAACAGGAGAGAAACCTTATAGCTGTGGTAAATGTGGGAAGAGTTTTGGTCGATCTGCACATCTGACTCAACACAAGAGAACACACACAGGAGAGAAATATTTTGGCTGTGTAATCAATGTGGGAAGAGATACTCTGATAAAGGCCTCTGATCAAACATCAGAAAATACATGAAGGAGTTGTTTCATGATATCAATGAAATAATGTCACAATGTAGAATGTTTTAACATTGTAGTAGCAGTATATTAATGATGTCCAATGTAGAATGTTTAACATTGTAGAAGGAGTATTTAATGATGTCAAAATGTAGAATGTTTTAACATTGTAGAAGGAGTATTTTAATGATGTCACAATGTAGAACCCTAAACGTTTGTCCCCTGTTCTATTGATTTCAACATGATATGGATATTAGCCTCAGGGGGAAAATCCAGGCTCTGAAATGGAAGAGTTACTATTTATGAGATTTAAAAAAGTGACTAACAACAAAAGAGCTGTGTTACACTTACCACGTTGGTGACCCACTGGAATCAAAATGCATCACTTTCAAAATGTATCTAGCTGTTTTCTACAAATTGTCCTCTAACCAGGGATGTACACATATTCCCAGATTCCGTGTGGTTTTTGAGCTGTTAGTTTTAACAGGACGTGCAACCTCATCTCCCTCCTCTCGGCACAATTGATTTCAACACGTTATCGATGAGTGATGACAAATAAGTGTTGTGTTCCTTTGTTTAGGGACCCCTACATTTTAAATGCATCACTCCAAAATGTAGCTGACTGTCTTCTGCAGGTTGTCCTCTACCCAGTGAGGTAAAATATATGTCCCATTTCCATGTGTTTTTTAGTTGTTAGTTTCAACAGCACGTACAACCTGATTTCCCCCCTAATGGATATCAGTGATTTATTGCTGCTTGTGCAGTTTATAAGGTGCTTGTTTAAAAAAATACAAGTAATATTATTATGGCAGATGTTTGTGTATATAGCACATTTTATGTTTAGGTTTTTGATTATTCCAAACTGTTTCTGCATATTGGTTATTGATTTGGACATGTTAAAACTATGTTTTGACATTGGGCTATCCCACCTAGCAAAATGTAATTGAAAAGACTTTGAAAATAAGACTATGCAACCAAATATTTCATATTTACATTTCATGTAACATTTAGTAATGATAATTATTTATGTAACCAAATGACATTTTTGGGTACAATTATATTGACATTGTTGCCCTGCTTTTAGAATATCAGGGTACATTCTCAGATGTGCCAACCCAAATGTACTAGAGCATGACATTAGGGACTGGGCCCCGATCCAACAACATGCCTATCTAGTGAACCCTGGTGACGCACTTGAATCAAAATGTATCTGGCTGTTTTCTACAAATTGTCCTCTAACCAGTGATGTACACATTATTCCCAGATTCTGTGTGGTTTTTGAGCTGTTAGTTTTAACAGGACATGCAACCTCATCTCCCTCCTCTCGGTACAATTGATTTCAACATGATATCGATGAGTTATGACAAATAAGTTTTGTGTTCCTTTGTTTACCGACCCCTAAATTGAAATGCATCACTCCAAAATGTAGCTGACTTTCTTCTGCAGGTTGTCCTCTAACCAGTGAGGTAAAAGATATCTCCATTTCCATGTGTTTTTTTTGTTGTGTTAGTTTCAGGAGCAGATTCAACCTGATTTCCCCCCAAATGGATATTAGATTTGTGTTTAGCTAGTGCGTTGCTATGGATCTTTTTTATTTTGACTGCACGTTTTTCCGTATTGGAGATGTTTGTTTGGGCTCGTTCCAAGGGGAGGAGAGTTCTAGAAGCTAGTGAGTTTTAGGAAGACGAGAGTTCTAGAAGCTAGTGAGTTTTAGGAAGACGAGAGTTCTAGAAGCTAGTTAGTTTTAGGAAGACGAGAGTTCTAGAATCTAGTGAGTTTTAGGAAGACGAGAGTTCTAGAAGCTAGTGGGTTTTAGGAAGACGAGAGTTCTAGAAGCTAGTGAGTTTTAGGAAGACAAGAGTTCTAGAAGCTAGTGAATTTTAGGATTCAATAGAAAGAAAACTGGAGAATAGATGCTATTGTATATTATTATTTAAAATAACGTGTTTTTAATTGTTGACATCCAGTAGACACCATGTTTATATTGGTGAAGGTGAATCATTCTTGTTGATTATAATGTGAAATGGAAGTTGTTTTCTGTTGGTGGTGAGCAAACGTTTCCAACAAAAATATAGGATATATTTGTTGTCTTGAAGGGGAAAGGTGTTACATGCTTTGGTTTTTCCATTTTATGTTTTGAGGTTGGACGCCAGCACTTCGTGTAGCCCGTTAGCACGTGTAGCCCGTTAGCACGTGTAGCCCGTTAGCACGTGTAGCCCGTTAGCACGTGTAGCCCGTTAGCACGTGTAGCCCGTTAGCACTGATTGGTGTCACCTCATTAGTCAGTATGTGTTACACCTGTGCTGGCTTGTCCATCTCGTTAGTGGGAAGGTGTTTCACCTGAGCTGGTCCAGGTTCTATTTAAGAGTGTCTGGCCCAGTGCTCCAGTTGTCTTGATAGATGTGGAGAGTCAACACCTTTAGTTGCTCCACCTTTTTGGTTTGCGTCCTGTCTTTAAGTTTGGTGTGGGTTTTTCTTTTGTTTTCCTCTTCTTGGGCAGATTTAGTGGGTCTCATGGTGGGTGTCTTTTAGGTCCCAGTTGTTGTTACTAGTCAACTTCCAGTGGACCCCCATAGTGTCTTTCAGAGCCCCTCCTAAAAAACAAGTTATATTTTGGGTTGGATATTGCATCATATTGTTATTTTAATCAATGGCATTTCCTTACAATGCTCAATAGTATTTCAGTTGTTAGTCTTCTGTTTTTTTATCCCTTATGTTTGTGTACTAAATATTTCTGATTATTTTCATAGTTTTTTCCTGTGAAGCCATTGTGTTGCATCCATGTCTGAAATGTGCTGATAAAATAAGCTTGATTTGATTTGAACATATTGCAAAACTAATGAACCCAGTGACCGACCAATCAACAGACTCTTGGTCCCTGTTAGTATGAAAATCAGTATCAATCCCATGTCAAAGGATTCAACTACTGATAACAGAAACAAACAAATGGATCAACCAGATCAATCCCACTTTCCAGCCTGCTGAAGGCGTGGTGGAGTGGTAAACACCACCCCCGGCTCTACCAGGGGCTTGAGGTGGTCTCCCACAGCTCTGATTATGTCATGTTCTGTGGCCTTGCTGTTCCATTTCTTGACTGTCCCTGCAACACAGAAACACATGTAGTCATATTATATAAAACACTCAAAGTAATGGATATGGAGCATCTATGGCCTCAGTTACACCTGGCACCTAAATGTGACTTCTGTCATTTGATCACTCCGAGCTGCATTCGGTTCAGATCTACCAGGATGGGCCTTTGACACAGTCAGGCCACTGATTATGCATCAGCAATGTAAAGAGATGGGGTGAATGAGGGGAAAGTACATTTGACACAAATTACCTTCATAAATCAAATCAAATGTTGTTGGTCACATACAGGTGTTCAGCAGATGTTATTGCAGGTGTAGTGAAATGCTTGTCCTTCTAGTTCCCACAGTGCAGTAATATCTAACAAGTAATATCTAACAATTTCACAACAAATACCTAATACACACAAATCTAAGTAAAGGAATGGAATTAGGAATATATAAATATATGGATAAACAAGTCAGAGCAGCATAAACTGAGATACAGTGGGGGTCAAAGTATTCGAGTCCCCTGCTGATTTGTACGTTTGCCCACTTACACTTTCACTGACAAAGAAATGATCAGTCTATCATTTTAATGGTAGTTTTATTTGAACAGTGAGAGACAGAATAACAACAACAAAAAATCCTGAAAAACGCATGTCAAAAATTGTTATAAATTGATTTGCATTTTAATGAGTGAAATAGTATTGACCACCTTTAACTTGTTGTCTGAAGATAACATGTACATTTTACTGACTGCGTCAGGCTCAGCAGAATGGACTAGATGCCTCTTAGTGCCGCCCATTGTGACTCCATCAGAATTCAGCAGAGCAAGTTTGTATGAAGGTCTGGTTATTAATGGGTACATAGTTCAATAGTAATATCCTCTAAAAAAACTACGCTTCTGGTGACAAACTTTACTGCCCTGTTTCAGTTGTCCACATGGCTGGGAGAACCTATTCAAGTAAGTAAGTAAATAGATTTTGAAAATGTAAAAAAAACCGATGTATTATTAGCTTAACTAGCTACAATGCAGCGGCTAACTCAAATGAGCTGCTAAATGAGCGTATCTATCTAGCCAACTTCAAATACTGTAATAGATAGATAGTAGAGTGCTGTGATATTTAATTCACTTAGCTAGCTAACTTCATATTAGCTAGCTATCTATTTATCACTGGTAAAAAACAACTCCAAATGCATTTGTAGGTAGCTAGCTAACAGCCTGGAGGAGGGTGATAGGATAGCAGCCCCAACTGTCAGTGAGAGAGGAGGCGATTCTGGATAGGGCAGGTACTTTTGTGTAGTTCCTGTCCCTAGAAGTGAGGACGGAGATAATATGTAAACATATAGTTCAGTGTGGTGTAATTTGACTATAATGAAGTCTGTTTCTTGTGAGGTTTTCTGTCCTCAGATAAAGAGCTCTATGAAAGCCAGTCTACATGAAGAGGTCCCAATGAAGAGCAGTGGTTCTCAGTCCTGGGGACTCAGAGGGGCACATTGTTGTTTTAGCCTTCACACTGCACAGCTGATTCAAATGATCAACTCATCATCAAGCTTCAAGTGGTATTTATGTGATCATTTGTGATGCCGTCCTTGATATGATCCTGTTATTGTCACATGCTACATGTACATATGTGTGCCCATGCATCTATCAATCCAATGTTATCATGATTTGTTATCAGGGATATACTTTAGTAATCCACAATGACCTGGTGATGTAACAGTCTAATAATTACATTGTCTTCCATATTCCTACAGATACCTTGTAACTGGAGATTCCTTCATAACGATTGCCTACAGTTACCGTGTAGGACACTGCAAGGCTGGGTGTCCAGGACCATCTGGGACTGCCTCCTGGAGGAATTCAGGTATGTGAAGGCTACCTGTGTCCTGTGTAACTTCATGAGGATGGACAGGAGGACCAGGGGGGATCTGCAGCTCAACCGCCGTGTGCCAGAGGAGAGTCGCTGCTCTGCAGGATGTTTCAAGGATGGGGTCCAACAACGCAGCAAGAGAGGCAATCCATGTGCAGGAGATCTTCACCTCCTACTTCTTTCAAAGAGGGTGCTGTTCCCTGGCAACACAATAGACTACACTATGCACAACCAAAGCTCTTTAAGAGCCATTCACATTGCAATAAGGAAGTATTCTTCCATTTACTTAGCTATGTCACCTGCAGTATTCAATTCACAGTTTCTCTCCTACTTCTCATGGTGAGGGTGCTGTGTAAGTAAGGGTGTGATGTCTGTGCAAAACAAAAACAGGCTATTTAACATCACCCATATTGAAAAAATGTAGAACAATTAGACACCCTATAACCACCCACCTACACACTCATGTATCAATCTGATTGATGGATTGTGTTGTGCAGTAAACAGGCTCAGGTGTATAACTGTGGCTCCTTCCACCTTCAAAGAACAGGCAAGAGGGCCAACCATGGAGAATAGTAAGACACTTCATTATTTCTATAACTACGCTATATTGTTTGTCCTTGTGGGTCCGTTCATGTTTTTTCAGCATAAAGTACTCTGCAGCCACTTAGTGTGGTGTGGACACCAGGTGAGGCCACACAGAGATTCCTGTTGAACACTGTCGCTTTAACTACCTATTTTCTCAATAACAGTCTCTCTCCTTCACTTCATCCCTCTCTCCCCTTCTCCCCTAAATCCTCTAGGTTATATCAGCTGTGTCGGTGAACCCCTCCTGCATCTGAACTGGCTACATAGAGGGCACAGCATGATCAGAGGTGAGAGGTCACTGGTCAGGTCAACAGGAAGTATTATTAAAGAGATGCTTTACATTGAAATACAGACAGAGATGCAGTAGTCCCAGAGTTAATGATCCCAGGTCGTTTATATTATACAGGAAGTATTATTAAAGAGATGCATTACATTGACATACAGATAGAGATGCAAGTAGTCCCAGAGTTAATGATCCCAGGTCAAGTTTATATTATACAGGAAGTATTTATAAAGAGAGCTTTACATGAAATACAGATAGAGATGCAGTAGTCCCAGAGTTAATGATCCTCCGGTCAGTTTATATTATACAGGAAGTATTATTTAAAGAGATGCTTTACATTGAAAATACAATAGAGATGCATAGTCCCAGATGTTAATTATCCAGGTCAGTTTTTTATTTCACCTCCTGATTGATGCCAAACAATGTTAGAATAAAAATAAAAACACAAGGTTTTAAACATGGCTCTCCTCATCCTCACCTGTCTCTCGTCTGCAGGGATGTTTGATGTGAGAGGATGCCAACCCCCAGTCTGTCATCACCACCTCACCTGCTTTTAAGAACCTTTGGGCCGACGAGAGACACTATTATGTAATTGTAGAACTGAGATAATATTTATGTAGCACTGTGATTCATTAATCATGTGCTGCCTTCTCTGCTCCTATGTGCTTACCTCTTTCCCTTCTGTCTTTTACACCTCTCTCACCACCTCCTCTTTCTTCCTCTTTTATAATGCACAACAGATGTGCATTGAAGGACAGATTGAACTTGTATTTATACACTTGGATAATGAGCTTTCAATAAAGCGTTTCACATTCTCTACTGGTTGAAATGAAGTGTAATGTGATGAAATACTCCACCTATCCTGTGTTTATCAGATCAATGCAGATGAAGGACATTAGATGTTGAGATGACCAGTGTTAGAGTATTTACATGATGCATAGGAAGTGTAGTGTTCTGTTTTTTAACATTATATTTCTGTATATATGATTAACTAGTTAAATCCTGTTTCTAGTCTATTAGTTTATTAGTCTATTAGTCTATTAGTATCAATCCCACTTTTCCAGCCTGCTGAAGGCGTGGTGGAGTGGTAAACACCACCCCCGGCTCTACCAGGGGCTTGAGGTGGTCTCCCACAGCTCTGCTTATGTCATGTTCTGTGGCCTTGCTGTTCCATTTCTTGACTGCCCCTGTAACACAGAAATAAACACATTTAGTAATATACACTCCTCAAAAAAATAAAGGGAACACTTAAACAACACAATGTAACTCCAAGTCAATCACACTTCTGTGAAATCAAACTGTCCACTTAGGAAGCAACACTGATTGACAATACATTTCACATGCTGTTGTGCAAATGGAATAGACAACAGATGGAAATTATAGGCAATTAGCAAGACACCCCCAATAAAGAAGTGGTTCTGCAGGTGGTGACCACAGACCACTTCTCAGTTCCTATGCTTCCTGGCTGATGTTTTGGTCACTTTTGAATGCTGGCGGTGCTTTCACTCTAGTGGTAGCATGAGACGGAGTCTACAACCCACACAAGTGGCTCAGGTAGTGCAGCTCAATCCAGGATGGCACATCAATGCGAGCTGTGGCAAGAAGGTTTGCTGTGTCTGTCAGCGTAGTATCCAGAGCATGGAGGCGCTACCAGGAGACAGGCCAGTACACCAGGAGACGTGGAGGAGGCCGTAGGAGGGCAACAACCCAGCAGCAGGAACGCTACCTCCGCCTTTGTGCAAGGAGGAGCAGGAGGAGCACTGCCAGAGCCCTGCAAAATGACCTCCAGCAGGCCACAAATGTGCATGTGTCTGCTCAAACGGTCAGAAACAGACTCCATGAGGGTGGTATGAGGGCCCGACGTCCACAGGTGGGGGTTGTGCTTACAGCCCAACACCGTGCAGGACGTTTGGCATTTGCCAGAGAACAACAAGATTGGTGAATTTGCCACTGGCGCCCTGTGCTCTTCACAGATGAAAGCAGGTTCACACTGAGCACGTGACAGACGTGACAGAGTCTGGAGACGCCGTGGAGAACGTTCGGCTGCCTGCAACATCCTCCAGCATGACCGGTTTGGCGGTGGGTCAGTCATGGTGTGGGGTGGCATTTCTTTGGGGGGCCGCACAGCCCTCAATGTGCTCGCCAGAGGTAGCCTGACTGCCATTAGGTACCGAGATGAGATTCTCAGACCCCTTGTGAGACCATATGCTGGTGCGGTTGGCCCTGGGTTCCTCCTAATGCAAGACAATGCTAGACCTCATGTGGCTGGAGTGTGTCAGCAGTTGCTGCAAGAGGAAGGCATTGATGCTATGGCCTGGCCCGCCCGTTCCCCAGACCTGAATCCAATTGATGATTGACATGATGAATCCAATTGACATGATGATGTCTTGCTCCATCCACCAACGCCACGTTGCACCACAGACTGACCAGGAGTTGGCGGATGCTTTAGTCCAGGTCTGGGAGGAGATCCCTCAGGAGACCATCTGCCACCTTATCAGGAGCATGCCCAGACGTTGTAGGGAGGTCATACAGGCACGTGGAGGCCACACACACTACTGAGCCTCATTTTGACTTGTTTTAAGGACATTACATCAAAGTTGGATCAGCCTGTAGTGTGGTTTTCCACTTTAATTTTGAGTGTGACTCCAAATCCAGACCTCCATGGGTTGATCAATTGGATTTCCATTGATTATTTTTGTGTGATTTTGTTGTCAGCACATTCAACTATGTAAAGAAAAAAGTATTTAATAAGAGTATTTCTTTCATTCAGATCTAGGATGTGTTGTTTAAGTGTTCCCTTTTTTTTGTTGAGCAGTATAGTATATTCTAGAATTCATCCATGATGTCATAATGATAGTTTAACCAGGTTTCTAGAGTGTATATAGTATATTTTACATTTCATCCATGATGTCATAATGATAGTTTAACCAGGTTTCTAGGCTATATAGTATATTCTAGAATTCATCCATGATGTCATAATGATAGTTTAACCAGGTTTCTAGGCTATATAGTATATTCTAGAATTCATCCATGATGTCATAATGATAGTTTAACCAGGTTTCTAGGCTATATAGTCGACACCCCGTTTGGCGAAGTTGGCTGTCTTTGTTAGGAAGAAATAGTATTCACGCAGTTCGCAACGAGCCAGGTGGCCCAAACTGCTGCATATACTCCAACTCTTTTCTCTGTATACATCAATGATGTCGCTCTTGCTGCTGGTGAATCTCTGATCCACCTCTACGCAGACGACACCATTCTATATACTTCTGGCCCTTCTTTGGACACTGTGTTAACAACCCTCCAGACGAGCTTCAATGCCATACAACTCTCCTTCCGTGGTCTCCAACTGCTCCTAAACACAAGTAAAACTAAATGCATGCTCTTCAACCGATCGCTGCCTGCACCTGCCCGCATCACTTCTCTGGACGGTTTCTGACTTAGAATTTGTGGACAACTACAAATACCTAGGTGCCTGGTTAGACTGTAAACTCTCCTTCCAGACTCACATCAATCATCTCCAATCCAAAGTTAAATCTAGAATTGGCTTCCTATTTCGCAACAAAGCATCCTTCACTCATGCTGCCAAACATACCCTCGTAAAACTGACCATCCTACCAATCCTCGACTTCGGTGATGTCATTTACAAAATAGCCTCCAATACCCTACTCAACAAGCTGGATGCAGTCTATCACAGTGCCATCCGTTTTGTCACCAAAGCCCCATATAATACCCACCACTGCGACCTGTACGCTCTCGTTGGCTGGCCTTCGCTTCATAATCGTCGCCAAACACATTGGCTCCAGGTCATCTACAAGACCCTGCTAGGTAAAGTCCACCCTTATCTCCGCTCACTGGTCACCATAGCAGCACCCACCTGTAGCACGCGCTCCAGCAGGTATATCTCTCTGGTCACCCCTAAAGCCAACTCCTCCTTTGGTCGTCTCTCCTTCCAGTTTTCTGCTGCCAATGACTGGAACGAACTACAAAAATCTCTGAAACTGGAAACACTTATCTCCCTCACTAGCTTTAAGCACCAGCTATCAGAGCAGCTCCCAGATCACTGCACCTGTACATAGCCCATCTATAATTTAGCCCAAACTACTACCTCTTCCCCTACTGTATTTATTTATTTATTTAATTTATTATTTTGCTCCTTTGCACCATATTATTTATATTTTAACTTTGAACTTTCTTCAAATTACAAATCTACCATTCCAGTGTTTTACTTGCTATACTTTATTTACTTTGCCACCATGGCCTTTTTTGCCTTTACCTTATCTCACATCATTTGCCACATTGTATTTAGTCTTATTTTTTTTCTACTGCATCATTGATTGTATGTTGTTTTACTCCATGTGTAACTCTGTATTTTTGTATGTTGTCGAACTGCTTTGCTTTATCTTGGCCAGGTCGCAATTGTAAATGAGAACTTCTCAACTTGCCTACCTGGTTAAATAAAGGTGAAATAAAATAAATAAAAAATATACCCTGACTCTGTTGCAGAGGTAACATACTTTCCCTAGTTAAAAGAAATTCATGTTAGCAGGCAATATTAACTAAATATGCAGGTTTAAAAAAGATATACTTGTGTATTGATTTTTAGAAAGACATTGGTATGTCTTTATGGTTAGGTACACGTTGTAGCAACGACAGTCCTTTTTCGCGAATGCGCACCACATCGATTATATGCAACGCAGGGCAGTCTAGATAAACTAGTAATATCATCAACCATGTGTAGTTAACTAGTGATTATGATTGATTGATTGTTTTATATAAGATAAGTTTAATGCTAGCTAGCAACTTACCTTCGCTTCTTACTGCATTCGCGTAACAGGCAGGCTCCTCTTGGAGTGCAATGTAAAGCAGGTGGTTAGAGCGTTGGACTAGTTAACCGTAAGGTTGCCAGATTGAATCCCCAAGCCGACAAGGTAAAAATCTGTCGTTCTGCCCCTGAACAAGGCAGTTAACCCACCGTTCCTAGGCCGTCATTAAAAATAAGAATGTGTTCTTAACTGACTTGCCTGGTTAAAAAATATGTATTAAATTTTTTTTTTTTTTTTAATCGGTGGCCAAAAATACCTATTACCGATTGTTATGAAAACCATCCATAACTAGTGGTTTCCTCATTACCAGATATACTACATCCATAACTAGTGGTTTCCTCATTACCAGATATACTACATCCATAACTAGCGGTTTCCTCATTACCAGATATACTACATCCATAACTAGCGGTTTCCTCATTAGCAGGAAGGAGTTTCTGCAACCAAATTGTGTGTGCTTTGCCCTCGTGCCGCAATTTTAGCAAACACAGAAAGGGGCCTATATTGGAGACCAAAAGTCGTCTGGCACAGTGCTTGGAGTTTCAACAACATGAATAACTTATTTCTAGTCTACAATCTTAGATGTTTCTACTAATGTGAAAACAAGACAAAATATGGCTTTTCTTGCTCATTTTAAGTCAAATAATTTTAACATTCATTGCAGAAGACAATTGTTGTACAACAACATGCCTACGCTGTTGGCATCACCTTTTACAGTGGATTTCCGCTGTTGTGAGCCTATAACCATCTGTCTGACTTTGTTGTTCACACAGGAGAGAGACGGGACTACCATGGGTCCTCTGGGGAGCCTCAACAACCTCATGATGCTGACAAGGCAGAGAAGAGTCTCTCCAGATCAGAACACCTCAAGAAAAACCTGCAGAGATCCACAGGGAAGAGAACTCACTGCTGCTCTGACTGTGGGAAGAGATTCACCTCCTCAGCAGGCATTACAATTCATCAGACAATCCACACAGGAGAGAAATCGTATAGCTGTGATGAATGTGGGAAGAGTTTTACTTATTCATCCAGCTTGATAACACACCGGAGAACATACACCGGAGAGAAACCCTATAGCTGTACTCAATGTGGGAAGAGTTTTTCTCAGTCACACAGACTGATATCACACCAGAGAACACACACAGGAGAGAAACATTGTACCTGTGATCAATGTGGGAAGAGTTTTGGTAGTTCTAGCTGTCTGAAGAGACACCAGAGAACACACACAGGAGATAAACTTTGTATCTGTACTCAATGTGGGACGAGTTTTGATACATCTAGCCATCTTATTGTACACCAGAGAATACACACAGGAGAGAAACCTTTTAGCTGTGATCAGTGTGGGAAGAGTTTTGTTCAGTCTAGTGATCTGACAGTACACCAGAGAACACACACAGGAGAGAAACCTTATAGCTGTGATCAATGTGGGAAGAGTTTTGTTACATCTAGCAGTCTGACTATACACCAGAGAACACACACAGGAGAGAAACCTTATAGCTGTAATCAATGTGGGAAAAGTTTTACTCAGCAAAGCAACCTGATATCACACCAGAGAACACACACAGGAGAGAAATCTTTTAGCTGTGATCAGTGTGGGAAGAGTTTTGTTCAATCTAGCCATCTGAAGAGACACCAGAGAACACACACAGGAGAGAAACCTTTTAGCTGTACTCAATGTGGGAAGTGTTTTGTTCAATCTAGTGATCTGACAGTACACCAGAGAACACACACAGGAGAGAAATCTTATAGCTGTAATTAATGTGGGAAGAGTTTTGTTCATTCTGGAAATCTGACGTTGCACCAGAGATCACACACAGGAGAGAAATCTGATAGCTGTGACCATTGATAATCTGATAAAAGATCTCTGATCAAATATCAGAAAATGTATACATGAAGGAGTTGTTTCATGATATCAATGAAATAATGTCACAATGTAGAATGTTTTAACATTGTAGTAGGAGTATTTTAATGATGTCACAATGTAGAACCCTAAAGGTTTGTCCCCTGTTCTATTGATTTCAACATGATATGGATATTAGCCTCAGGGGGGAAATCCAGGCTCTGAATTGAGAGAGTTACTATTTATGAGATTTAACAAAAATAGAGTTGGGTTAGGTTAGGTTTTCAATATATCCCAATCTGTTTCTACATATTGGTTATTGATTTGGACTCGTTAAAACTGTGTTTTTACATTGCACTATTCCCATTTAGCAAAATGTAATTTAAAAGACGTTGAAAATAAGACTATGCCAGATGTCCAATATATGTTCGGTTGTAGTTGAAAGTGAAAGTTGAAGATGTATTTTCTGGTCGTTTTGTCAATGACTTGAAAACAGCTTCATTTCAACGTATTTGCAGCCTATACACATGGACACAGTATAATAAATTGGTCTATAATCAATTTTATTAACAATCCTACATCACTCCAGCATTTATTGACAACATTCAAATGCTAATTGTCTTTATTCTACTACTGAAGAAGCATGACTCAAATCACCTCATATTTCAAACATTCAGCCTGACAAAAGATACGTTTTATTATTCCATGCCTCACCATTAAGTTAATTATTGCCAATAGATATTAACAAAGGGGTGTACATTTGGTATTCATATTTACATTTAGTAATTGAGTTTTGTTTGGGCTAAAACTCTCGTTCCTAGGGAACGAGAGTTTTAGAAACTAGTGGGTTTTAGGATTCTATAGAAAGAAAAAGGAGAAAAAAATTATGATTGTATATTATTATTTAGAAGTACTTGTTTTTTCTTGTTTTTAATTGTTGACAGCAAGTTGTTTTCTGTTGGTGGTGAGCAAACTTGTCCAACAAAAATATAGGATATATTTGTTGTCTTAAGGGGGAAGGTGTTACAGGCTTTGGTTTTTTCATTTATGTTTTGAGGTTGGACTTTAGCACGTATAGCTCGTTAGCACGTATAGCTCGTTAGCACGTCTAGCTCGTTAGCAGGTCTAGCTCGTTAGCTGGTATAGCTCGTTAGCACGTATAGCTCGTTAGCACGTCTAGCTCGTTGGCACGTCTAGCTCGTTAGCACGTCTAGCTCGTTAGCACGTAGGACGCACTGATTGGTGTCACCTCGTTAGTCAGTATGTGTTACACCTGTGCTGGCTTGTCCATCTCGTTAGTGGGAAGGTGTTTCACCTGAGCTGGTCCAGGTTCTATTTAAGAGTGTCTGGCCCAGTGCTCCAGTTGTCTTGATACATGTGGAGAGTCAACACCTTTAGTTGCTCCACCTTTTTGGTTTGCGTCCTGTCTTTAAGTTTGGTGTGGGTTTTTCTTTTGTTTCCCTCTTCTTGGGCAGATTTAGTGGGTCTCATGGTGGGTGTCTTTTAGGTCCCAGTTGTTGTTACTAGTCAACTTTCAGTGGACACTGAGAGCAAAACTGCATGATTATGATATTATAGTTTTATTGCATCAAATGGTTGTTTTATGCAACATAATAGAGGGTTCTTAGAACTATTGTGTCGGTGTGTTCTACTGAGGATGGGCCTCTGGGAGAAAACACTGACAGGAGATTTACAATGTATTTTGGGTGATAAAACCTAGAGACTGCATTCCAGAGCATGAGTTAATGTTTCTGTTCTATATGGTACCAGGGAGAGATGACCTCAGGGCCAGACCCTGGTCTCTACATAAAGAGTACTGTTTTTACAGCAGATACTGTCTGCTGAGAATTATAAGTATCTTTCATACAAATCTTAACCTTGTGACCCGTTCTATACATCTGTTGTTGGTCATGTAGGTTGAAAGGGGTGTATCTTGGCTGTAAAAGACCTTTGTACTTTTGTATCGTGGCTCCCAACGAATCATCTGTGGGTGATTCGTCGACCAGCCATCATTATCGTAGAACACTCAATTGATTCACTTTATATGTGTGTGTTGTATTGACCTGCTCCCGTATAAGTGAATAAAGATTTAGTTTTAGAATAACTCTGACTTGTGTGATAAATTTGTCTCCTCAATTGATATTAAAGAAATTAACCACCACTTTTGGCGATGGGGATGTGAATCTTCACTTGGCTCCTGACGACCTGGGTAAATGACCTGACTCCTGACGACCTGGGTAAATGACCTGGCTCCTGACGACCTGGGTAAATGACCTGACGACCTGGGTAAATGACCTGGCTCCTGACGACCTGGGTAAATGACCTGATGACCTGGGTAAATGACCTGACTCCTGATGACCTGGGTAAATGGTGCATGAGGGATCCCTCTAACTTGGGATCTCAGGGAGACTTCGGGAACGGAGCAGATGAACCCACCTTTGATCTGAGTGGATACCACAACTCAAACCTAATTTTTAAAAAATTATGAGGTGAGCGAAACACGCAAAGTGGAGATTTTAGAAAAGCCTCATAGGCTCTGAGTGTGTATTCCTGTGTGGAGGTGTAAACAGGGCCCAGTCAGCTATCTTTGTGAACTGGATAAAAACTAGAATCTGTGTTTACTTGTTAAGACCATTTATGATATAGTATAAGATAGTAAGGTGCACCTGTAATTGTTTTAAACCTGGACCCCATTTTAGAAGTATTGAAAGATGTAAATGTATGAGTTTCATTATCCTAGGAACTAACCATGAGATAGAAATGTGAAAATATTCCTGCAGGTTAAAATATTGTTGAAAAACAACTAATTGATTAGGTATGTTTTGGAATAGCATTGTGTGACTGTGATATGAGAGTTGTGTGACTGTGATATGAGAGTTGTGACTGTGATATGAGAGTTGTGGAAATGAGTCTTAATCTGTCGTCTGGATAGTAACATATAGAAATATGCTTAATCAGATGATTGAAATGTGGATAATAAGCGGGATGATATTTTAGAAAGCAGCAGAAGGTCTATAGTTCCTGGGAGGCTTGATTTTGCCGTGGTCTCTGGGAGGTTAGAGAACCGTTGAGGATCCCATGGTCATTGTCCGGGAAACAAAAGTACATTTTTTTGTTCCGCTGGGAGTATGTTTGGAGAGCTGCTTCGTAGCTGTGGAGAGTCCTTGAAAAAGCAAATGGAATGGTTGTCGTGAGTACCTGAGAATTTCTTACGTTTTATATGGATTCTATGAATATATGAAAATATGATGAATTGTATGTGTGTATAATGATTACTAGAGATTTGATGAAGTAATACTGGGAATATAATTAGATACAATTTAAACAACCCATATGTAGACGAACGTAGGTTTTGAGTTGGTATCTTTAATTGATCATTTGATAAAGATGAGGTTTAAGCATTATTAAACAGTCTACAAAGTCTGGGCAGTTGGATGAAACTATAAAACGCTTATTGGACTTTCTCCATCCGGGTACTACATTTGAAATAAAACTGCCCTTAAGGTCTGGGGGGTCTTCCCAGTATGAGAGGAGTTGCTAGATTTATTGAATAAACTTTTTTCCATAAAGTTAGAGTGAGCCTACGTGCTAACGAGCTAGACGTGCTAACGAGCTAGACGTGCTAACGAGCTAGACGTGCTAAAGTCCAACCTCAAAACATAAAATGGAAAAACCAAAGACTAACACCTTAAAAGAATGCTTACCATCAACAGAAATCAACTTCCATTTCACATAATCAACTACAATGCTTCACCTTCACCAATATAAACATGGTGTCTACTGGCTTTCAACAATTAAAAACAAGAAAAAACACAAATTTTTAAATAATAATATACAATCGTACTATTTTTTTCTCCTTTTTCTGTCTATAGAATCCTAAAACTCACTAGCTTCTAGAACTCTCGTCCCCTTGGAACGAGCCCAAACAAAACTCATCTCCAATACGGAAAAACATGCCGTATAACAAAACTCAAATCAAATTGTACTGCGCCGAATACAACAGACCTAACAGTGAAATGCTGACTTATGAGCCCCTAACCAACAGTGCAGTTTCAAAAAAATACAGAAAAGAATAAGAGATAAAACTCATCTCCAACACGGAAAAACGTGTCAAAATAATATGTGATCCATGGTAACGCTTTGGCTAAATGAACAACAGAAAACCTTTTGACTGCCAACCCCAGAGACAATCAGCAACCAAGTTGTCCTTATCATGGACATGTCTGATTTCAAGAGGAAACTCCTGCAATATCCCTAGTAACTTTCCACCTCACTGCGGAGCTTCTCTCTCTTTTCAGGGTTCACTAAATAGGCATGTTGTTGGATCGGGGCCCAGTCCCCAATGTCATGCTCTAGTACACTTGGGTTGGCACATCTGAGAATGAACCCTGATATTCTAAAAGCAGGGCAGCAATGTCAATATAATTGTACCAAAAAATTGTCAGTTGGTTGCATAAATAAATATCATTACTAAATGTTACATGAAATGTAAATATGAAATAGCCCAATGTCAAAAAACAGTTTTAAAGTGTCCAAATCAATAACCAATACGCAGAAACAGTTTGTGATATATTGAAAACCTAAAAATAAAATGTGCTATGTACACAAACATCTGCCACAATAATCATATTACTTGTATTTTTTTAAACAAGCACCAAAAACGCTGTTGTTTTGACAAGTAGCAATAAATCACTGATATCGATTAGGGGGGAAATCAGGTTGTACGTGCTGTTGAAACTAACACAACTAAAAAATACACATGGAAATGGGAGATATATTTCACCTCACTGATTAGAGGACAACCTGCAGAAGACAGTCAGCTACATTTTGGAATGATGCATTTAAATGTAGGGGTCACTGAACAAAGGAACGCAACACTTATTTTTCATAACTCATCGATATCACGATGAGATCAATTGTGTGACAGAAGGGAGATGAAGTTGCACGTCCTGTTAAAACTAACAGCTCAAAAACCACACGAATCTGGGAATAATGTGTACATCACTAGTTAGAGGACAATTTGTAGAAAACAGCTAGCTACATTTTGAAGTGTTGCATTTTGATTCAAGTGGGTCACCAACGTGGTATGTGTAACACAACTCTTTTTTTGTTAGTCACTTTTTGTTATATCACATAAATAGTACTCTTCCATTTCAGAGCCTGGATTTTCCCCCTGAGGCTAATATCCATATCATGTTGAAATCAATAGAACAGGGGGAAAACGTTTAGGGTTCTACATTGTGACATTATTAAAATACTCCTTCTACAATGTTAAAACATTCTACATTGTGACATTAATTCATTGATATCATGAAACAACTCCTTCATGTATGTATTTTCTGATATTTGATCAGAGATCTTTTATCAGATTATCTCTGGTCACAGCTATGAGGTTTCTCTCCTGTGTGTGTTCTCTGGTGTTGAGTCAGAGAGCCAGAATCAGCAAAACTCTTCCCACATTGATCACAGCTATAAGATTTCTCTCCTGTGTGTGTTCTCTTGTGTGATGTCAGATGGCCAGATTGACCAAATCTCTTCCCACATTGATCACAGCTATAAGGTTTCTCTCCTGTGTGTATTCTCTGGTGCACTGTCAGCTGGCCAGATCTACCAAAACTCTTCCCACATTGATCACAGCTATAGGATTTCTCTCCTGTGTGTATTCTCTGGTGCACTGTCAGATTGCTAGATTGACCAAAACTCTTCCCACATTGATCACAGCTATAAGGTTTCTCTCCTGTGTGTCTTCTCTGGTGTAATATCAGACCCCCAGACTCAGTAAAACTCTTCCCACACTGATCACAGCTATATGGTTTCTCTCCTGTGTGTGTTCTCTGGTGTGATGTCAGATTGCTAGATTTACCAAAACTCTTCCCACATTGATCACAGCTATAGGGTTTCTCTCCTGTGTGTGTTCTCTGATGAATTGTAATGCTTGATGAGGTGAATCTCTTCCCACAGTCTGAGCAGCAGTTAGATTTCTTCCCTGTGGGTCTCTGCTGGTGTTTCTTGAGGTGTTCTGATCTGGAGAGACTCTTCTCTGCCTCGTCAGCATCATGAGGTTGTTGAGGCTCCCCAGAGGACCCACGGTAGTCCCGTCTCTCTCCTGTGTGAACAACAAAGTCAGACAGACGGTTAAAGGCCCACAACAGCAGAAATCCATTGTTTATTTTAGGTAAAAAGGGATGACGAAATCAAATCAAATGTATTTGTCAGATCATACCCATGAAGTTCTACAACAATTGACGTCTGTTAAATTATTTGACCATTACCACAGTCAACTTAGCAACAATCATATTTCGTCTTGTTTTCACATTAGTAGTAACTAGAAATAAGTTATTCATGTTGTTGAAACTCTAAGCAGTGTGCCAGACGACTTTTGGTCTCCAATATAGGCCCCTTTCTGTGTTTAATAAAATTGCGGCACGAGGGCAATGCACATGCAATTTGATTGCAGAAACACCTCCCTGCTAATGAGGAAAGCACTAGTTATGGATGTAGTGTATCTGGTAATGAGGAAACCACTAGTTATGGATGTAGTATATCTGCTAATGAGGAAACCACTAGTTATGGATGTAGTATATCTGGTAATGAGGAAACCACTAGTTATGGATGTAGTATATCTGGTAATGAGGAAACCACTAGTTATGGATGTAGTATATCTGGTAATGAGGAAACCACTAGTTATGGATGTAGTATATCTGGTAATGAGGAAACCACTAGTTATGGATGTAGTATATCTGCTAATGAGGAAACCACTAGTTATAGATGTAGTATATCTGCATGGAGCAAAAATGGTGAGCAAAGATTTTAGCTTTTCACAATGTATTCTGAATATTACAGCGCAAGATCAGGAGTGCTACTCAAGGAAACTCACATTAAGCTCTGTGTCTATTCACTAATTCACCACTGTGGGGGAAAACTCAGGGGAGTTCTCATAGGCTGACAGCAAAACTAGCCTCCATTTGCAGGTTGCTTATGAGTGCATTTCACATTACTTTTGGATTATAATTGTAAGGCTCGCTTGAATCTCCTGCTTAATATGTTTGTGTTATTGTCACAAATCAACTGCTTTATACTTAAAAACACTTCAACCAGTAAAATGCTCCTTGGCTAGCTTTTCCATCAGCCTGACAATGAGGGTTTGTACACTAAGTGTTTAACAAACAATAACATAGTAGAGGTCGACCGATTATGATTTTTCAACGCCGATACCGATTATTGGATGACCCCCCCCCCCCCCCCCCCCCCCCCCCAAAAAAAAACATACCGATTAAATCGGCCGATTTTAAATATATATATTTGTAATAATGACAATTACAACAATACTGAATGAACACATTTATTTTAACTTAATATAATACATCAATAAAATCAATTTAGTCTCAAATAAATAATGAAACATGTTCCATTTGGTTTAAATAATGCAAAAACACAGTGTTGGAGAAGAAAGTAGAAGTGCAATATGTGCCATGTAAAAAAGCTAACGTTTCAGTTCCTTGCTCAGAACATGAGAACATATGAAAGCTGGTGGTTCCTTTTAACATGAGTCTTCAATATTCCCAGTTAAGAAGTTTTAGGTTGCAGTTATTATAGGAATTATAGGACTATTTCTCTCTATACCATTTGTATTTCATATACCTTTGACTATTGGATGTTCTTATAGGCACTTTAGTATTGCCAGTCTAATCTTGGGAGTTGTCAGGCTTGAAATCATAAACAGAGCTGTGCTTCAAGCATTGCAAAGAGCTGCTGGCAAAAGCAGGAAAGTGCTGTTTGAATGAATGTTTGAATGAATGCTTACGAGCCTGCTGCTGCCTACCACCACTCAGTCACCGCTCAGTCAGACTGCTCTATCAAATATCAAATCATAGACTTAATTATAATATAATAAACACAGAAATATGAGCCTTAGGTCATATTCAATTTAATATCGCTCTTCAACGACCCAGGAAGGGGTGGAGCCAAACAGGTGTTGTACCTCGTTTCCCTCCTTCAGGGAACAGTAATTATAGTCATAAAGTTACACTCCCTTTCAGTCAGTCAACTTCGGTACAACATACTATGGGGAAATACAATCATTCCCCAACTGACCCAAACGGATACTAAATGAAACGGCCCCTGGCAGACCACCCAGACCTGACCTCTTCAAGACGCGTCAGTTTTGTCAATTTATTCATTTTATTTTGTTTGAAACACTCCTGTCAATGTTGAGTAAGGACGCACACCTAATTACCCATATAGAAGTAGGACTAGTCTACCTGGCCTGTGTGCAAATGTAGGTCTATAAATGTGCCCATTTGGGGATGTCTGATAGTATTTCTGATTGTCTTAACGCACCACCACTAATGAGTTGGAGCTTCTCAAAGTAATTTTTTCTTCACCTCAAACAGCAAGTAAACAAAGTCTAATCAAAATCAATTGCAAATGACAATAGTTCCTCAAAGTATTTTCGTAAAATATTTCCACTCGGCACGAAAGGGAAAAACTGTAATGTGCTGATCCAGTGGAAATGTCAAAATACCTGATTACTTCTTATCCCTTTAACAAATAGCCTACAGCTGCGTCTGTCCAGAACTCACTGGCGGGAAACTGAGGGCCCAGAATATTTTATACTGTGTTTCAAGTTCGTTATAGACAGGCCATGTGATTTATAGGATATTTATTTGCAATGGCTTATTTGTTGGCTTTATGTAGGGAATTTTCACATTGTTGGCAATGGCAATAAAAGTTCCTTTTAGATTTGTAATTTTCATTTAGATTTAGATAGAATGTAGATTAATCACAGACAATGATTTTGAGATACTATTACTAATTAAATTAAACTGTTACATGAAAATGTGCATATGAAAATCATAACTGGCACGCAGATCGGTAGAAATGGTCAGATAAATTTGAACTCCAAACGTAGGTTGCTGACTGCTTGTGTAGCCTATTACTTGCAACGTCAGAATTTATGAAGGCCAGCAGGTGGTGGTGGTTCAGGAAGGTTTTATTCTCTTCTGGTTGGGCTATATTGATGTAATGGCATGAAAATAAATTAGCTGAATATTATACAATGACTTATCAACAGCTCTAACAATTTGACCCCCACAGGAAATCTACACTGGCAATTCTAGAATATACTATATAGCCTAGAAACCTGGTTAAACTATCATTATGACATCATGGATGAATTCTAGAATATACTATATAGCCTAGAAACCTGGTTAAACTATCATTATGGCATCATGGATGAATTCTAGAATATACTATATATCCTAGAAACCTGGTTAAACTATCATTATGACATCATGGATGAATTCTAAAATATACTATATATCCTAGAAACCTGGTTAAACTATCATTATGGCATCATGGATGAATTCTAGAATATACTATATATCCTAGAAACCTGGTTAAACTATCATTATGACATCATGGATGAATTCTAAAATATACTATATATCCTAGAAACCTGGTTAAACTATCATTATGACATCATGGATGAATTCTAGAATACACTATATAGCCTAGAAACCTGGTTAAACTATCATTATGGCCTCATGGATGAATTCTAGAATATACTATATAGCCTAGAAACCTGGTTAAACAATCATTATGACATCATGGATGGCCAGTCTTTGTATTCATAGTATAGTGAATTCAGGGGATTGCCCTGAGCTTAACTCAAACCTGGGTCCAGCGACTGTCAAGCCAACACCTTATAACTGTTATGCCAAGATGTCTGAACTTCTTGAAGAGGTCGCTAGGTGTTGAGTTACGGTTGCCACAATAGCTTTCTCTAAGAATTTGAGAGTGGTTACATTTCTCCAGCCCCCATCCCTCAGCTGTTTACCAAACCAAGCCTCAGGGCAGCCATTTTGTTGCTGTTTAAAAAACCCACACAACCAACCAATCTGCAGTTCAAACAATAACAAATCTGTCATTCCACCACTGTTTTGGTAATAAGATGATTATGGGGTTGGAGAAATGTAACTACAGACAGACCTATGGATGCAAGGACTGACCATCGATGATATCAACATTATAGTTTTAACCATATTGAGGCTATACAGTGTTGATTTACATTGTTTCGAAACATTGGAGTAAAAAAAGCTTATTTGGGGTTCTGCTGGGGTACAACAGTTGAACTAAGCTCATAAAGCTAGTCAGCTAGCTGGCTAATGTTAGCTAGTCAGCTAGCTGGCTAATGTTAGCTAGTCAGCTAGCTTGCTAAATCACGATTTACATAAATGAACTTTATGATAAAAAAATGCATAATCGTTTGTCTCTACATGAACTAACATTCCTGTCAACTGTACCTGTTTTTGTATGATTCGGTATGACATTATAATCCCTTACATTTGCTTCCATCCTAGTATTTCTGTCCGCCATCTTTGATCCAGTTCAGTTCTGTGTAGGGGTACCCCTCTCTCCTAGTATTTCTGTCCTCCATCTTTGATCCAGATCAGTTCTGTGTAGGGGTATCCCTCTCTCCTAGTATTTCTGTCCGCCGTCTTTGATCCAGTTCAGTTCTGTGTAGGGGTACCCCTCTCTCCTTGTATTTCTGTCCGCCGTCTTTGATCCAGTTCAGTTCTGTGTAGGGGTACCCCTCTCTCCTAGTATTTCTGTCCGCCGTCTTTGATCCAGTTCAGTTCTGTGTAGGGGTACCCCTCTCTCCTTGTATTTCTGTCCACCATCTTTGATCCAGTTCAGTTCTGTGTAGGGGTATCCCTCTCTCCTTGTATTTCTGTCCGCCATCTTTGATCCAGATCAGTTCTGTGTAGGGGTACCCCTCTCTCCTAGTATTTCTGTCCGCCATCTTTTATCCAGATCAGTTCTGTGTAGGGGTACCCCTCTCTCCTAGTATTTCTGTCCGCCATCTTTGATCCGGTTCAGTTCTGTGTAGGGGTACCCCTCTCTCCTAGTATTTCTGTCCGCCATCTTTGATCCAGTTCAGTTCTGTGTAGGGGTACCCCTCTCTCCTAGTATTTCTGTCCTCCATCTTTGATCCAGTTCAGTTCTGTGTTGGGGTACCCCTCTCTCCTAGTATTTCTGTCCTCCATCTTCGCTGAAGAAAGTCTAACAGTCACTAGTGCAGCAGCAGCCTCCCCCGGTCCTAGTGCCGTCCGGTAAGAAGTTTAAGATGCGATGGAACGGTTGACGAAAAAAATAAATCACAAAAAAAATATATTGACTGATATTGATTTATTTGGGGGGGGGGCTAATGAATATTTTAGCACCAGCGATGTCCCTTATTCCTACCCTTTAACTTTTTGTCTGACAAAATAAACATTTTACTCAACTGCGTTACCCACTCCAGTCAGCAGATGGCGGTGTGGGAATTTAAGGTAATGCTGTTAGTGTGACGTATAATGTAGTGGACGGAACTCTTCTTTCAACAGTAGCACCAGTTAGTCAGACACCACGGTAGCTTGCTAGACAAAATAGCCGAACAATAAAGCTCTTTAGACGCGTTAGTGTATATTAGCCACTGTGTTTTAAACCCACTTCTGTCGTCTAGTTAGTTATCAGATTTAATTTCATATTTACGGTGTTGTTGTTATTAGTCAGCTAGCGGGCTGGTTAAGTTAGCATTAGCCTAGCTAGCTAACATTCCCAACCATGCGGCCACTGAGCTACTCTCCTCCTGCTAAAGAAGAGAATATCACAGTAAAACAAGAAGTAGAGGGTGAGGCCATTACTGTGAAAGAAGAAAAAGACGCGTTCAGAGTGAAAGAGGAGGAGGATGTTACAGTAAAACAAGAAGTAGAGGGTGAGGCCGTTACTGTGAAAGAAGAAAAAGACGCGTTCAGAGTGAAAGAGGAGGATGTTACAGTAAAAGAAGAGGAGGATGCAGTTTATGGAGTGAAAGAGGAAGAGGGGGAGATGACTGTTACATCGATAAAGGAGGAGGAAGAAGAGGAGGAAACTGGACATCTGGGCCCGGTTTCCCAAACGCATCTTAAGGCGTCCAATGGTTCTAAAGATAACCGGGCCCTGATTAACACCAGTAAGTACTGTCTTAAATACAGAGGCACAAACTCTGCAGTTGTTGAACTGATGTTTGGTGTTAAAGCAGAAATATGCAATAGCTACATCCATATTGTGACTTTTAAATTATTAATTTATAGCCATTGATTGTTGAAGAATATAACACATGCCTCATGAGCTTAGTTCAACTGTTGTACCCCATCAGAACCCCAAATAAGCTTTTTTTTACTCCAATGTCTAGAAACAATGTAAATCAACACTGTATAGCCTCAACATGGTTAAAACTATAATGTTGATATCATGGATGGTCAGTCCTTGCATCCATAGGTCTGTCTATGAATTTGAAAGTAGTTACATTTCCCCAACCCCATAATCATCTTATAACCAAAACAGTGGTGGAATGACAGCTTTGTTATTGTATGATCTGCAGATTGCTGGGTTGTGTGGGTTTTTTCAACAGTAACAAAATGGCTGCCCAGAGGCTTGGTTTGGTAAACAGCTGAGGGATGGGGGAAGGAGGAGTGTAACCACTCAGATTTATTCATCCACGATGTCATAATGATACTTTAACCAGTTTTCTAGGATATATAGTATATTCTAGAATTCATCCATGATGTCATAATGATAGTTTAACCAGATTTCTAGGATGTATAGTATATTCTAGAATTCATCCATGATGTCATAATGATAGTTTAACCAGGTTTCTAGGCTATATAGTATATTCTAGAATTCATCCATGATGTCATAATGATAGTATAACCAGGTTTCTAGGCTATATAGTATATTCTAGAATTCATCCATGATGTCATAATGATAGTTTAACCAGGTTTCTAGGCTATATAGTATATTCTAGAATTCATCCATGATGTCATAATGATAGTTTAACCAGGTTTCTAGGCTATATAGTATATTCTAGAATTCATCCATGATGTCATAATGATAGTTTAACCAGGTTTCTAGGCTATATAGTATATTCTAGAATTCATCCATGATGTCATAATGATAGTTTAACCAGGTTTCTAGGCTATATAGTATATTCTAGAATTCATCCAGGATGTCATAATGATAGTTTAACCAGGTTTCTAGGCTATATAGTATATTCTAGAATTCATCCAGGATGTCATAATGATAGTTTAACCAGGTTTCTAGGCTATATAGTATATTCTATAACTGCCAGTGTAGATTTCCGGTGGAGGCAAATTATTAGAGCTGTTGATAAGTCATTGTATAATATTCAGCCAATTGTTTTTCATGCCATTACATTAAAGACAAGACATACCTAGATTCAATTACATTCATGAATTGGTTTGAAACCTTTGTTTTAAACCCTTCTCAAAATTGTTGCCTTGCCGGATTTGTAAAAAATGGATTGTCATGAAACTCAATTTTTTAAATGTATTTAAATGTAACCTTTATTTAACTAGGCAAGTCAGTTAAGAACAAATTCTTATTTACAATGACTGCCTACCCCGGACAACGCTGGGCCAATTGTGCGCCGCCCTATGGGACTCCAAATCACGGCCGGTTGTGATACAGCCTGGATTTGAACCAGGGTGTCTGTAGTGAAGCCTCAAGCACTGAGATGCAGTGTCCGCTGCGCCACTCGGGAGCCCCAAAATCATGTTCTAGTGCTGTCCCCAACTTAAATAAATCTTAGTCAACCAAGAGTCATCTGTTCTTTCTACAAATCGCCCCATGTGTTTTTATACAATCAACTATATGTACTGAACTTGTCTGATGCTTTAAGCATGCTATTTGATTAAATAATTAAAACACACAAATGACTGGAGGGAGCCAGTCATCACTATAACCTGATTAGAGGGAGCCAGTCGTCAACGTAACCTGACCGGAGGGAGCCAGTCGTCAACGTAACCTGACCGGAGGGAGCCAGTCGTCAACGTAACCTGACCGGAGGGAGCCAGTCGTCAACATGACCTGACCGGAGGGAGCCAGTCGTCAGCGTGACCTGACCGGAGGGAGCCAGTCGTCAACGTGACCTGACCGGAGGGAGCCAGTCGTCAACGTAACCTGACCGGAGGGAGCCGACCAGTTCTGAAAGCCTTTAGCCGTACCCTCATCCTACTCCTCTGGATATGTAGAGGTTATCCCAGGCCCTGTGTGTCCCCAGGCGCTCTCATTTGTTGACTTCTGTAACCGTAAAAGCCTTGGTTTCATGCATGTTAACATCAGAAGCCTCCTCCCTAAGTTTGTTTTACTCACTGATTATGAAATTTCCATCCCCAAATACAACATTTTCCATCAAAATGAGAGGAGTTGCAATCTACTGCAGAGATGGCCTGCAATGTTCTATCATACTTTCCAGGTCTAAGCCCAAACAGTTCGAGCTTTTAATAAAAAAAATGAATCTCTCCAGAAATAAGTCTCTCACTGTTGCCGCCTGTTACAGACCCCCCTCAGCTCCCAGCTGTGCCCTGGACACCATATGTGAATTGATTGGCCCCATCTATCTTCAGAGTTTGTTCTGTTAGGTGACCTAAACTGGGATATGCTTAACCTCTCTAGGGGGTGTGGGACGCTACCGTCCCACATGGCAAACATCCAGTGAAATTGCAGAGCACCAAATTCAAAAACAGAAATACTCATTATAAGAATTCATAAAACATACAAGTGTTATACATCGGTTTAAAGATTAACTTCTTGTTAATCAAACCACGGTGTCAGATTTCAAAAAGGCTTTACGGCGAAAGCATCCCATGCGATTATCTGAGAACAGCGCCCAGCAGACAAATCATTACAAACAGTTACCAGCGAAGTAGAGGAGTTACACAAGTCAGAAATGGCGATAAAATGAATCACTTACTTTTGATGATCTTCATATCGTTGCAACTCACAAGACTCCCATTTACTCAATAAATGTTCGTTTTGTTCGATAAAGTCTCTCTTTATATCCAAAAACCTCCGTTTTGTTCATGCGTTTTGTTCAGTAATCCACAGGCTCAAAGGCAATCACAACAGCCAGACGAAAAATCCGAAAAGTATCAGTAAAGTTCGTAGAAACATGTCAAACGATGTTTATAATCAATCCTCAGGTTGTTTTTAGCCTAAATTATATATAACATTTCAACCGGACAATAACGTCCTCAATATAAAAGGTAAACAAGAAAGGTGCGCTCTCGGTCTCGTGCAAATCTCTGAGATACTGAATGGTCCACTCATTCAGAGTGGTCTTACACTCTCATTTTTCAGAATACAAGCCTGAAACTATTTCTAAAGACTGTTGACATCTAGTGGAAGCCATAGGAAGTGCAATTTGAGACCTAAGTCAATGGAATCTGTATAGGCAGTCAATGGAAAACTACAACAACAACAAAAAAATCCCACTTCCTGGATGGATTTTACTCAGGTTTTCACCGTCATATCAGTTCTGTTATACTCACAGACATTATTTTAACACTTTAGAGTGTTTTCTATCCAAATCTACCAAGTTTACTTTGGCACGCTTTTCATCCAGAGGTGAAAATAGTACCCCCTACCCTAGTGAGGTTAACACCCCGGCTGTCCTACAATCCAAACTAGATGCCCTCAATCTCACACAAATTATCAAGGAACCCACCAGGTACAACCCTAAATCTGTAAACATGGGCACCCTCATAGATATTATCCTGACCAACTTGCCCTCCAAATACCTCTGCTGTTTTCAATCAGGATCTCAGCGATTACTGTCTCATTACCTGCATCCGTTATGGGTTTGCGGTCAAATGACCACCCCTCATCACTGTCAAACGCTCCCTAAAACACTTCTGCAAGCAGGCCTTTCTAATCGACCTGGCCCGGGTATCCTGGAAGGATAATGACCTCATCCCGTCAGTAGGGGATGCCTGGTTGTTCTTTAATTGTAATTTCCTCACCACCTCAGATAAGCATGCCCCTTTCAAAAAATGTAGAACTAAGAACAGATATAGCCCTTGGTTCACTCCAGACCTGACTGCCCTCGACCAGCACAAAAACATAGAATAGTCTCAGCGATATGCAACTTTCAGAGAGTCAGGAACCAATACACACAGTCAGTTAGGAAAGCAAAGGCTAGCTTTTTCAAACAGAAATTTGCATCCTGTAGCTCTAACTCCAAAACGTTTTGGGACACTGTAAAGTCCATGGAGAATAAGAGCACCTCTTCCCAGCTGCCCACTGCACTGAGGCTAGGAAACACTGTTACCACCAATAACTCCACGATAATCGAGAATTTCAAGAAGCAATTCTCTACGGCTGGCCATGCTTTCCTCCTGGCTACCCCAACCCCGGCCAACAGCTCCCCGCAGCTACTTCCCCAAGCCTCCCCATCTTCTCCTTCACCCAAATCCAGATAGCTGATGTTCTGAAAGAGTTGCAAAACCTGGACCCGTACAAATCAGCTGGGCTAGACAATCTGGACCCTCTCTTTCTAAAATTATCCGCCGCCATTGTGGCAACCCCATTACTAGTCTGTTCAACCTCTCTTTAGTATTGTCCAAGATTCCTAAAGATTGGAACGCTTCCGCGGTCATCCCCCTCTTCAAAGGGGCTGAAACTCTAGACCCAAACTATTACAGACCTATATCCATCCTGCCCTGCCGTTCTAAAGTCTTCGAAAGTCAAGTTAACAAACAGATCACTGACCATTTTGAATCCCACCGTACCTTCTCTGCTGTGCAATCCACTTTCCGAGCTGGTCACAGGTGCACCTCAGCCACGCTCAAGGTACTAAACGATATCATAACCGCCATCGATAAAAGACAGTACTGTGCAGCTGTCTTCATCAACCTGGCCAAGGCTTTCGACTTTGTCAATCACCGTATTCTTATTGGCAGACTCAACAGCCTTCGTTTCTCAAATGACTGACTCGCCTGGTTCACCAACTACTTCTCAGACAGAGTTCAGTGTGTCAAATCGGAGGGCCTGTTGTCCGGACCTTTGGCAGTCTCTATGGAGGTACCACAGTGTTCAATTCTCGGACCGACTCTTTTCTCTGTTCAACGATGTTGCTCTTGCTGCGTGTGATTCCTTGATCCACCTCTACGCAGATGACACCATTCTGTATACATCTGGCCCTTTGGACACTGTTAACAATCCTCCAAACGAGCTTCAATGCCATACAACACTCCACCCGTGGCCTCCAACTGCTCTTAAACGCTAGTAAAACTAAATGTATGCTCTTCAACCGATCACTACCCGCCCGTCCAGCATCGCTACTCTGGACGTTTCTGACTTAGAATATGTGGACAACAAAAAATACCTAGGTGTCTGGCTAGACTGCAAACTCTCCTTCCAGACTAATATTAAGCATCTCCAATCCAAAATTACATCTAGAATCGGCTTCCTATTTCGCAAACAAAGCCTCTTTCACTCACGCTGCCAAACATACTCTCGTAAAACTGACTATCCTACCGATCCTTGACTTCGGCGATGTCATTTTCAAAATAGCCTCCAACACTCGACTCAGCAAACTGGATGCAGTCTATCACAGTTCCATCCGTTTTGTCACCAAAGCCCCATATACCACCCACCACTGTGACCTGTATGCTCTCATCGGCTGGCCCTCGCTACATATTCGTCGCCAAACCCACTGGCTCCAGGTCATCTATAAGTCTTTGCTAGGCCGCCTTCACTCACTGGTCACCATAGCAACACCCACCCATAGCACGCGCTCCAGGAGGTATATCTCACTGGTCATCCCCAAAGCCAATACCTACTTTGGCTGCATTTCCTTCCAGTTCTCTGCTGCCAATCACTGGAACGAATTGCAAAAATCAAGTTGGAGACTTATATCTCCCTCACTAACTTTAAGCATCAGCTATCTGAGCAGCTTACCGATCGCTGCAGCTGTACACAGCCCATCTGTAAACTTAACTTTATTGACAACACCCAAATGGATACTGTCATTAACACGGTTCTTCAATAATTACACATAATTCATAATACTGTAGCAAACATTATATTAAGCAGGACATTCAAATGAGCCTTACAATTATAATCCAAAGTAGTGTGAAATGCACTCATAACCAACCTGGAAATGGAGGTTACTCCCCTGAGTTTCCCCATTCACATTCAGAATACATTGTGAAAAACTAAAATCTTTGCTCACCATTTTTGCTCCAGGCAGATATAGTACATCCATAACTTTCGGTTTCCTCATTAGCAGGGAGGAGTTTCTGCAATCAAATTGCCCTCGTGCCGCAATTTTAGCAAACACAGAAAGGGGCCTATATTGGAGACCAAAAGTCGTCTGGCACACTGCTTAGGATTTCAACAACATGAATATCTTATTTCTAGCCTACAATCATCGATGTTACTACTAATGTGAAAAGAAGTCATTTTAAGACAATTGTCAAATAATTTTAACATTCATTACAGACGTCAATTGTTGTACAACATCATGGCTACGCTGTTGGCATCACCTTTTACAGTGGATTTCCGCTGTTGTGGGCCTTTAATCATCTGTCTGACTTTGTTGTTCACACAGGAGAGATACTTACCTATCGTGGATCCTCTGGGGAGCCTCAACAACCTCCTGATGCTGAAGAGGCAGAGGAGAGTCTCTCCAGATCAGAACACCTCAATAAACACCTGCAGAGATCCACAGTGAAGAGAACTCACTGCTGCTCTGACTGTGGGAAGAGATTCACCTCCCCAGCAGGCATTAAAATTCATCAGAGAACGCACACAGGAGAGAAACCTTATATCTGTGGTCAATGTGGGAAGAGTTTTAGTCAATCTAGCTATCTGACAATGCACCAGAGAACGCACACAGGAGAGAAACCTTATATATGTGGTCAATGTGGGAGGAGTTTTACTCAGTCAGGCAGCCTGATATCACACCAGAGAACACACACAGGAGAGAAATCTTATAGCTGTGATCAATGTGGGAAGAGTTTTACTACATCTAGCTCTCTGACTCTACACCAGAGAATACACACAGGAGAGAAACCTTATAGCTGTGGTCAATGTGGGAAGAGTTTTGCTGCATCTGGCTCTCTGACTATACACCAAAGAATACACACAGGAGAGAAACCTTATAGCTGTGGTCAATGTGGGAAGAGTTTTACTATGTCAAGCAACCTGATATCACACCAGAGAATACACACAGGAGAGAAACCTTATAGCTGTGGTCAATGTGGGAAGAGTTTTGCTGCATCTGGCTCTCTGACTCTACACCAAAGAATACACACAGGAGAGAAACCTTATAGCTGTGGTCAATGTGGGAAGAGTTTTACTATGTCAAGCAACCTGATATCACACCAGAGAATACACACAGGAGAGAAACCTTATAGCTGTGATCAATGTGGGAAGACTTTTACTCAGCTAAGCAACCTGATATCACACCAGAGAACACACACAGGAGAGAAACCTTATAGCTGTGTTCAATGTGGGATGAGTTTTGGTCGATCTGACCATCTGGTATCACACCAGAGAACACACACAGGAGAGAAATCTTATAGCCTTATAGCTGTGAACATTCTGCGATAAGACATCTGATCAAACACCAGAAAATACATGAAGGGGTTGTTACATGATATCAATGAAATGTCACAATGTAGAATGTTTTAACATTGTAGTAGGAATATTTTAATAGTGTCACAATGTAGAACCCTAAACGTTTGCCCCCTGTTCTATTGATTTCAGCATGATATGGATATCAGCCTCATGGAAAAATACAAGCTCTGAATTGAAAGAGTACTATTTATGAGATTTAACAAAAAAGAGTTGTGTTACACACGTTGGTGACGCACTTGAATCAAAATGTATCTAGCTGTTTTCTATAAATTGTCCTCTAACCAGTGATGTACACATTATTCCCAGATTCCGTGTGGTTTTTGAGCAGTTAGTTTTAACAGGACGTGCAACCTCATCTCCCTCCTCTCGGCACAATTGATTTCAACATGATATCGATGAGTTATGACAAATAAGTGTTGTGTTCCTTTGTTTAGGGACCCCTAAATTTAAATGCATCACTCCAAAATGTAGCTGACTGTCTTCTGCAGGATGTCCTCTAACCAGTGAGGTAAAATATATCTCCATTTCTATGTGTTTTTTGTTTTGTTGTGTTAGTTTGAAGAGCAGATTCAACCTGGTTTCCCCCCAAATCGATATAAGATTTGTGTTTTGCGTTTAGCCAGTGCGTTGCCATGGATCTTTATTTATTTTGACTGCATGTTTTTCTGTATTGGAGATGAATTTTGTTTGTGCTCGTTCCAAGGGGACGAGAGTTCTAGAAGCTAGTGAGTTTTAGGAAGACGAGAGTTCTAGAAGCTAGTGAGTTTTAGGATTCTATAGAAAGAAAAAGGAGAAAAATAATACTATTGTATAATATTATTATTTAGAAATACGTGTTTTTTTTCTTGTTTTTAATTGTTGATAGCCAGTGATTATATTGTAGAAGGTGAAGCATTGTAGTTGATTAAAATGTGAAATGGAAGTTGTTTTCTGTTGGTGGTGAGCAAACTTGTCCAACAAAAATATAGGATATATTTGTCTTAAGGGGGAAGGTGTTAGAGGCTTTGGTTTTTCCATTTATGTTTTGAGGTTGGACTTTAGGTCTCGCCCGTTAGCATGTCTAGCTCGTTAGCACGTAGGACGCACTGATTGGTGTCACCTCGTTAGTCAGTATGTGTTACACCTGTGCTGGCTTGTCCATCTCGTTAGTGGGAAGGTGTTTCACCTGAGCTGGTCCAGGTTCTATTTAAGAGTGTCTGGCCCAGTGCTCCAGTTGTCTTGATACATGTGGAGAGTCAACACCTTTAGTTGTTCCACCTTTTTGGTTTGCTTTCTGTCTTTAAGTTTGGTGTGGGTTTTTCTTTTGTTTGTCTTTTCTTGGGCAGATTTAGTGGGTCTCATGGTGGGTGTCTTTTAGGTCCCAGTTGTTGTTACTAGTCAACTTCCAGTGGACACTGAGAGCAAAACTGCAAGATTATGTTATAATACTTTTATTGCATCAAATGGTTGTTTTATGCAACAGAATAGAGGGTTCTTAGAACTATTGTGTCGGTGTGTTCTACTGAGGATGGGCCTCTGGGAGAAAACACTGACAGGAGATTTACAATGTCTTTTGGGTGATAAAACCTAAAGAGACTGCATTCCAGAGCATGAGTTAATGTTTCTGTTCTATATGGTACCAGGGAGAGATGACCCCAGGGCCAGACCCTGGTCTCTACACAAAGAGTACTGTTTTTACAGCAGATACTGTCGGCTGAGGATTTTAAGTATCTTTCATACAAATCTTAACCTTGTGACCCGTTCTATACATCTGTTGTTGGTCATGTAGGTTGAAAGGGGTGTATCTTGGCTGTAAAAGACCTTTGTACTTTTGTCTCGTGGCTCTCAACGAATCATTTGGGGGTGATTCATCTCTCAACGAATCATCTGGGGGTGATTCGTCGACCAGCCATCATTATCATAGGGCACCCAATTGATTGACTTTATGTGTTGTATTGACCTGCTCCCTTATAAGTGAATAAAGATTTAGTTTAAGAATAACTCTGACTTGTGTGATAAGTTTGTCTCATTTGATATTAACCACCACATTTGGCGATGGGGATGTGAATCTTGACTTGGTGACCGCTCCTGGTGACCTGTGTAAATGGTGCTCCAGGGATCCCTCTAACTTGGGATCTCAGGGAGACCACACTGCGGGAACGGAGCAGATGGACCCACCTTTGATCTGAGAGGCAGTGAGCCGAGTGGATACCACATCTCCAACGTAGTTATAAAAAAAGAGGTGAGCAAAACACGCAAAGTGTAATTTTTAGAAAATCCTCGTAGGCTCTGAGTGTGTATTCCTGTGTGGAGGTGTAAACAGGGTCCAGTCAGGAGGCTCTGAGTGTGTAATCCTGTGTGGAGGTGTAAACAGGGCCCAGTCAGTTGAATCTGAGTGTGTATTCCTGTGTGGAGGTGTAAACAGGGCCCAGTCAGTAGGCTCTGAGTGTGTATTCCTGTGTGGAGGTGTAAACAGGGCCCAGTCAGTAGGCTCTGAGTGTGTATTCCTGTGTGGAGGTGTAAACAGGCCCAGTCAGTAGGCTCTGAGTGTGTATTCCGGTGTGGAGGTGTAAACAGGGCCCAGTCAGGAGGCTCTGAGTGTGTATTCCTGTGTGGAGGTGTAAACAGGGCCCAGTCAGTAGGCTCTGAGTGTGTATTCCTGTGTGGAGGTGTAAACAGGGCCCAGTCAGTAGGCTCTGAGTGTGTATTCCGGTGTGGAGGTGTAAACAGGGCCCAGTCAGGAGGCTCTGAGTGTGTATTCCTGTGTGGAGGTGTAAACAGGGCCCAGTCAGTAGGCTCTGAGTGTGTATTCCTGTGTGGAGGTGTAAACAGGGCCCAGTCAGCTATCTGGATGAAAAGTAGAATCTGTGTTTACTAGTTAAGACCATTTATGATATAGTATAAGATAGTAAGGTGCACCTGTAATTGTTTTAAACCTGTAATTGCCCATTTAAATACAGGAGAACCTATTTCAACATGACAGAGAGTCAGTCAGGAGTCCCTGACCTTATCTTCTCTCAAGAAGTCTGGTAGGCCCATTTAAATACCTTTTTTGGACATTTCAAGATAGCAGATGTTTGAGTTGGGTCTATTAACACAGCTGTGAGTTGTTAATTTTTTCATTTTTGACAAAATGAGCACTCCTGGAAGTGACAGATTTTGACTCATATTGAGTGATAAGACTGAGCTATTTAAAAACACTTTTTCAACATTTCAAGATAGCAGTTAGTTAATTTTGAGCATATCAAAGACAGCTGCAACTTTATTTTATAAATTTTTTATTAATTTTCACAATGTTTTTTTTTTTTACCCAAAATTATTCGAAGTCCACAGTCTCTGTCATTGAACTATGTTGAGCAGTGTGCCTGGTGATTGAACAGGTTACCAGGTGTGTTTTTGAATATAGTTCTTAATGGCTTTAGTGGTGTGCTGGGGTCCATTGCTTGCTAAGGGGGAACCTCCCACCCGGGTTCAGCCAACAGGGGGCGCACCCAACCCCTCTAGTAAAACTGAATGTCTCTCTCTCTCAGGCTATGAAAAAAGCCCCACCTCCTCTCGCTCAGCCATTCTAACAGTGGAAGCCAGGATCTGTGAGAAACTATGATAATAAACTGTGAACAATAATGAAGCCATGTTTGTCTGTGTGAGTGAGGATTTATTATTTAATTGTGTGATAACTTTAATTCTGTGATACCTTTATGTAATACATCCTCTGTTTCCTAACTGAATACATTTTAAGATAGCAGATGGTTCAGTCTGATCATCTCATGTACTGTTGGAACTTTATTTTAATTTTATTTTTTTTTATGACAAATTCCAGAGCCTCTGTATACATTTTTACACATTTTTTCCCCACTCTCTACTTTGTACAATGACAGAGAAAGTGGGACTCTGTCGTTTTTTCTGACAAGTTCTCTCATTGATCTCAGTTTCAGCCACCAAGGGGGTCACCCACCCTCCATGAAAACTTTCATAGGCTCTCTTTCACTCAGTAATCATGTAACAAGTCGACAGGCTCCCAGAGGCAGGGCAATCAAAGGCTCCAACTCACTGAAGTGCCCATCAGCCTAGACTCTGTTGCCGGATACTCTAGACTGCACACTGGTGCCGGATACTCTGGACTGCACACTGGTGCCGGGCTCTTGAGGCTGGGCCGACGCACTGGAAGCCTGGTGCGTGGGGCTGGTAGAGGTGGTACCAGGCTGAAGACACGCACCCTAGGGCTAGTGCGAGGAGCGGGAACAGGCTGAATAGGACTAGGCCGACTCATGGGAAGCTTGGTCCGGGTTGCTGGTACTGGTCGTGCCATATTGGATGTACTCACTTCCGGGATAGCACGAGTGGCGGGAACCGGAAAGACGGGGCCATGGAGGCGCACAGGTGGCCTTGACCGCACCGCCTGCACAACCCGTCCTGGCTGGATGGAACTAGCAGCCCTGCATGAGCGGGGTGCTGGTACAGGGCGAACTGGGCTGTGCAGGGGCCTGATGGTTGCCGTGCATAGAGCGGGAGTAGGGTAGCCTGGTCCTAGGAGGCGTACCGGCGACCAGATGCGCTGCGCAGGCATCCTCCTACCAGGCTGGATGCCCACTCTAGCACGGCATCTGCGAGGGGCTGGAATGGCGCGCACCGGACTGTGCGTGCGTATGGGTGAGAGTGCGCACCTCAGCAAAACACGGCGCCCTCCACTCCATACGCTCCTCCACATAATCACGGGTAGCTGGCTTATGGCTCTTCCTTGGCCTAGCCAAACTACCCATGTGCCCCCCCAAAAAATGTATTGGGGGTGCCTCTCCGGCTTTCTCACCAGTCGTGTACCCCGGTAGCGTTCCCGGTCCTCACCAGCCTTTCTCCACGGGCCCTCTCCGGCCAGAATCTGGTCCCAAGTCCATTTCTCACGAGTGTCCATGTCGAAGTCTATTTCCTCAGAATAGTCCATATATTCAGCGTCCTGCTCCTTTTTCCGCTGCTTGGTCTTGTTGTGGTGGGTGGTTCTGTCACAATAGTTGAAACCGTGTTGTATGGACCAAACTGCAGACGGAATGTGGATACTCATCTTTTTAATATATAAGAGCAAAGCATCCACAGGAAAAACAATAATTACTAACGACATGCTAAGTACAAACAAAAGACTAGCAGTGTTAGCACAACCACCCACAAACCCAAGTGACAAACATACTCCTAAATATATGACTCCCAATCAGGAACAACGATCCCCAGCTGTTCCTGATCAGGAGTCACAAGACTAACACAGAAACAGACATACTAGACAACACATACAGACTTCTTCTGCCACGTCCTGACCAAAATACTACACCACTACTCCCTCTGCTGGTCAGGACGTGACAATTTAAGATAATTGACGAGAAAAGTCTCGTCCAACCATCGAGTATCTCATTGCACCCTCATATGCCATGTCTTGAAATATGCAGACAGACAGATTAAAAGTAATTTTACATTGTATAACTGTACTTCTGACAGCCAACTTTCTAACTCCGCCCATAACTCTGACGTCATAACATTCCCAGAAGGATTATTGAGTCATTGTTAGTTTTACACTGAAGACATGACTCTGCCATTGTGCTGTAGAATTAGGGGATTTTGTCTCTTGTATAATAAGGGACTATCATTTGTTCCAACATCACAGGCCACAAACTTTGATACAGTTAAAGACTTCCAAAAGTGTTTTAATGGGGTTTCTCCCTGTGCACCTGCCAATGTAAATCCATTGAACGAGACAAGTTACCAGACAGGACATATTGCTAATGCTCTTCCCATTGATAACCTGAATGACAATTAACTAGTGGGCGGTGGTGGTGATGACGGCCTATTCGATGACGTCGTCCATCGGGATTCCCCCAAAAAAGAAGACGCTCTGGATTGATCACTGGAGTCAGATGTGAAGGAGGAGGTTGAATTGCTGCATGCAAAAACACTGTTTACAAAAGCTTTGTTAAAGAACAAGAAGGCTGGCACACTGTTTACAAAAGCTTTGTTAAAAAAAATAGCTTTTCTTTCAAAAACAAGGACATTCCGAAGTGACCCCAAACTGTTGAACGGTTAGATCCTTCAACCGAAGTCGCGACTCCCCACAGTATGTTGTACCAAAGTTGACTGACCCTTAAGGGAACTACACTGCCATAAATACAAGGAAAGTCAAGAAGTGTTAAATAAATAAAAAAAATTAAATACAAATCCGGCAAGGCACCAACTTTGAGAAGGGTTTAAAACAAAGGTTTGAAACAATTTATAAATGTTATGGAATGTAGGTATGTTTCGCCTTTAATGTAATGGCATTGAAAATAAATGGAAAAAGGCGAATATGTGTTTGAATACCCATACTAACATACTGTATACTACATACTTAATGAGTACATACTCTTAGTTAATTGTAGAATACTGTAACTACATACTTAATGAGTATATACTACATACTATTAGTTAATTGTAGTATACTGTAACTACATACTTAATGAGTATATACTACATACTATTAGTTAATTGTAGTTAACTGTAACTACATACTTAATGAGTATATACTACATACTATTAGTTAACTGTAGTATACTGTAACTACATACTTAATGAGTATATACTATTAGTTAATTGTAGTATACTGTAACTACATACTTAATGAGTATATACTACATACTATTAGTTAATTGTAGTATACTGTATACTACATACTTAATGAGTATATACTACATATTATTAGTTAATTGTAGTAAACTGTAACTACATACTTAATGAGTATATACTATTAGTTAATTGTAGTATACTGTAACTACATACTTAATGAGTATATACTACATACTATTAGTTAATTGTAGTATACTGTAACTACATACTTAATGAGTATATACTACATACTATTAGTTAATTGTAGTATACTGTAACTTCATACTTAATGAGTATATACTACATACTATTAGTTAATTGTAGTATACTGTAACTACATACTTAATGAGTATATACTACATACTATTAGTTAATTGTAGTAAACTGTAACCGAACCGTTTCCTTTCAGTTGAGGCTCTTCTCCTGTCTACCGGATGTTTATGCTGTTGCTATGCAACCTCTTGTTAGCTAGTTAGCATAACACATCACTAGTTAGACATTTTACGACTTCGGGTGTGTTTTTAAATTCAACTTGAATACCAGAGTGCTTCATAAATTCAGACTGTTGTCAGGTTGTCCGTTTGTAAATTCAGCCCGTTTCGCTCTCGGAGCCACTGGCCGCTCCAGCCGAGGAGTTGGGTTGATTTGACCGTTCTGACCTTAGCTTGCTAGCTACTTCCAGACACAAATGAGACTCTGACCATTTTACTCGCCCTAGCAGAGCTGGTTAGGCAGTTTTCATGTTATCCAGGGTGACTGTAACTGTGCTGCTGGAAAACATTTAATTACGGTTTTTGTTGCCTACGTTTACTGACACCTGGACATATTCAACGGGTGTTGAGCGCTAGTAAATTCATTATTCTGCTCTCTGGTACTCAAACGAGATGCTCTGAAATCAGAGTAGATAGTCAGAGTGAATTTATGAAAGCACCCGAATGTCCATTGAGAAAGCACAACGACTATACCGTTTAGTTAAGCTAAGAATGACGGGAATAATCAAGTCAATAAACGTTGGGTAGTTAGTTAGAATATAGTTAATATACTGACAAGTTTGATGTATAAGTAGCCAACTAACGTCAACTAGCTAGTTAACATACCGGACCATACTGCTGTAATAACATGCTAACAAATTGTCAGCCAAAATAACGTGTAAGGTAACTTATTTGAAAAGTCATAACTTTATTACATTGCTCAACATTTTCTTAACATTTGTCATAATTAGTTAAAACAATGAATTTGTATCGGCTCTCCTTGGACTTCGGCTGAATATTTTCCGCCATTTTCTACAAATCTGAAAACAATGTGAAGCCACGCCCATTTCCTGAAGAATTGCATTATGGGCCCTAACGTACTGCGTGTTTACGTCATATTATGGCGAATTTAGTACGACATCCGGGAACTTTTGGCATACTACCTATATCAAACTATGACCAATAAGCACACTATATACTCAGTTAACATCACAAATAGTACGGTTAGTATGAGTATTCTAACACAGCTAATGACTTATCAACAGCTCTAACAATTTGACCCCCACAGGAAATCTACACTGGTAGTTATAGATAGACCCATTTACTATATAACCATTGATTCTTGAAGAATATTGTAAATTCAATATTAATAAATGCCTCAAATGTTTCAACTTTATTACCCCACCAGAAACCAAAACATAAGCTCGTATAACGCCACTGTTTGTTAACAAGCACTGTATAGCCTTGAAATCTTGTTTAAAACTATAATTTTGACCTTATGGCCAGCCAGTCCTTGTATTCATAGTGTAGTGAATTCAGTGGGTAGCCCTGAGCTGGACTCAAACCTGGGTCCAGCAACTGTCAAGCCAACACCTTATAACTGTTACGCCAAGATGTCTGAACTTCTTGAAGAGGTCGCTAGGTGTTGAGTTACGGTTGTCACAATAGCTTTCTCTATGAATTTGAGAGTGGTTACACTTCTCCAGCCCCCATCCCTCTTCTGTTTACCAAACCAAGTCTCTGGGCAGCCATTTTGTTGCTGTTGAAAAACCCACACAACCCAGGAATCTACAATTCAAACAATAACAAATCTGTCATTCCACCACTGTTTTGGTAACAAGATGATTATGGGGTTGGAGAAATGTAACTACAGACAGACCTATGGATGCAAGGACTGACTATCCATGATATCAACATTATAGTTTTAACCATGTTGAGGCTATACAGTGTTGATTTACATTGTTTCTAAACATTGGAGTAAAAAAAGCTTATTAGGGGTTCTGATGGGGTACAACAGTTGAACTAAGCTCATGAGACATGTGTTACATTCTTCAAGAATCAATGGCTATAAATAAATAATTTAAAACGTCTAAAAATGGATGTAGCTATTGCATATTTCACCTTTAACACCAAACATCAGATCAACAACTGCAGAGTTTGTGCCTCTGAATTTAAGACAGTACTTACTAGTGTTAATCAGGGCCCGTTCATCGTTAGAACCATTGGATGCCTTAACATGCCTTTGGGAAACCGGGCCCAGATATCCAGTTTCATACTCGTCTTCCTCCAATGTGACAGTCATCTCCCCCTCCTCCTCTTTCACTCTGAAAGCGTCTTCCTCTTCTTTAACTGAAACGTCTTTCTCTTCTTCTTTCACTGTAACAGCCTCACCCTCTACTTGTTTTTGTATTGTGACATCCACTTCTTCCTCTTTCACGACAACGTTCAGCCACAGACCCCCTTTCTCCGTCCAGCAGACCTCTTCTTTAGCAGGAGAGTAGCTCAGTGAGCTCATGGTCGGGGATGTTAGCTAGCTAGGCTAATGCTAACTTAACCAGCCCGCTAGCTGAACAATAACAACAACACCATAAATATGATAATAAATCGGATAACTAACTAGACGACAGAAGTGGGTTTAAAACACAGTGGCTAATATACACGAAAGCGTCTAAAGAGCTTTATTGGTTCGGCTATTTTGTCTAGCAAGCTACCGAGGTGGCTGAATAACTGTTGCTGCTGTTGAAAGAAGCGTTCTGTCCACTACATTATACGTCACACCAACAGCATCGCCTTAAAGCCCCACATGATGTATTGTTACACCATGTAGGATCAGTATAGACCTAGTCTGTTCATTATATACATCTACATGATGTATTGTTACACAATGTAGGAGCAGTATAGACCTAGTCTGTTCATTATATACATCTACATGATGTATTGTTACACCATGTAGGAGCAGTATAGACCTAGTCTGTTCATTATATACATCTACATGATGTATTGTTACACCATGTAGGAGCAGTATAGACCTAGTCTGTTCATTATATACATCTACATGATGTATTGTTACACCATGTAGGATCAGTATAGACCTAGTCTGTTCATTATATACATCTACATGATGTATTGTTACACCATGTAGGAGCAGTATAGACCTAGTCTGTTCATTATATACATCTACATGATGTATTGTTACACCATGTAGGAGCAGTATAGACCTAGTCTGTTCATTATATACATCTACATGATGTATTGTTACACCATGTAGGAGAAGTATAGACCTAGTCTGTTCATTATATACATCTACATTATGTATTGTTACACCATGTAGGAGCAGTATAGACCTAGTCTGTTCATTATATACATCTACATGATGTATTGTTACACCATGTAGGAGCAGTATAGACCTAGTCTGTTCATTATATACATCTACATGATGTATTGTTACACCATGTAGGAGCAGTATAGACCTAGTCTGTTCATTATATACATCTACATGATGTATTGTTACACCATGTAGGAGCAGTATAGACCTAGTCTGTTCATTATATACATCTACATGATGTATTGTTACACCATGTAGGAGCAGTATAGACCTAGTCTGTTCATTATATACATCTACATGATGTATTGTTAGTCCATGTAGGAGCAGTATAGACCGATAGTAGAAGGCTACTTATTTAGATGTTGTTTGACTGAATGAAACTGCCTTAAATGTGCTGTAGTAAACATTTTTTATTCTCACTAATCAATCAACACATTCAGGTCTTTGTATGTCTCAATATAACAGTATTATTTAATTAAATCCATGTAAAATAATCTTAGTCTGAATATAAAATGTGATCCTCAACTGCGTTTCCCTCCAGTCAGCAGACGGCGATGTGCGTCTTTCAGGCGATGCTGCAGCGTGACGTATAATCTAGTGGACGGTTCTTCATAAACAGCTCGTCAACCACCTCGGTAGCTTGCTAGCCAACATAGCCGAAAGGTTCAACCTATTTATACGCTTTCGGTGTATATTAGCTACTGTGTTTTAGACACACTTCTGTCGTATCTACTTGTTAACCTATTTAATTTAATATTACGTTATTTTTTATTAGTCAGCTATAGTAGCTGGCTGGTTAAGTTAGCATTAGCCTAGTCGCTAATGATAGCTAGCTAGCTAACATCCCCGAACATGAGCTCCCTAAACTACTCCCCTCCTGTTAAAGAAGAGGAGGTCTGCTGGACGGATAAAGAAGCTCTGGGGCTGAACATTGTCGTGAAAGAGGAGAAGGAAGAGGAGGATGTCACAGTAAAACAAGAAGTAGAGGGTGAGGCTGTTACAGTGAAAGAAGAAGCGAAAGACGTTTCAGTTAAACAAGAGGAATACTCGTTCAGAGTGAAAGAGGAGGAGGATGCAGTTTTTGAAGTGAAAGAGGAGGAGGAGACAGAAGGTCAGATTAACACCAGTAAATACTATTATTTAATAACGGGGCACAATTCCTGCAGTTGTTGAACTGATTTACACAAACGTGGTTTTAAAGCAGCAATGGTTTTTGTTTTGCATACATTTTAAAATGAAAAATCAGAGTCTGGTGTAATTCTGTTACTGTAGAATTGCCCAGCTCCTAACTATACTCAACAAAAAATATAAACGCAACATGCGACAACTTCAAAGATTTTACTGAGTTACAGTTCATAGAAGTCAATTGAAATATATTCATTAGGCCCTAATCTATGGATTTCACGACTGGGCAGGTGCGCTGCCATATGCCCACCCACTGGGGCACAAGACCCAGCCAATCAGAATTAGGTTTTCCACACAAAAGGGCTTCATTACAGACAGAAATACTCCTCAGCCCCCCCTCCCTCAGACGATCCCTCATGAAACATGGGACCAACACTTTCCATGTTGCGTTTATATTTTTGTTCAGTATATAAACTTAGAAACACATGTCAGCGTAGAGCCCTGAACTATAATAATAAGGCAGCAGTTTATCTGTCAGGACAGTGTGGTGTGTAGTGATCAGCAGTTTTTCTGGCAGGACAGTGTGGTGTGTAGTGATCAGCAGTTTATCTGGCAGGACAGTGTGGTGTGTAGTGATCAGCAGTTTATCTGGCAGGACAGTGTGGTGTGTAGTGATCAGCAGTTTATCTGGCAGGACAGTGTGGTGTGTAGTGATCAGCAGTTTATCTGGCAGGACAGTGTGGTGTGTAGTTATCAGCAGTTTATCTGGCAGGACAGTGTGGTGTGTAGTGATCAGCAGTTTATCTGGCAGGACAGTGTGGTGTGTAGTGATCAGCAGTTTATCTGGCAGGACAGTGTGGTGTGTAGTGATCAGCAGTTTATCTGGCAGGACAGTGTGGTGTGTAGTGATCAGCAGTTTATCTGGCAGGACAGTGTGGTGTGTAGTGATCAGCAGTTTATCTGGCAGGACAGTGTGGTGTGTAGTGATCAGCAGTTTATCTGGCAGGACAGTGTGGTGTGTGGTGATCAGTTTATCTGTCAGGACAGTGTGGTGTGTAGTGATCAACAGTTTATCTGGCAGGACAGTGTGGTGTGTAGTGATCAGCAGTTTATCTGGCAGGACAGTGTGGTGTGTAGTGATCAGCAGTTTATCTGGCAGGACAGTGTGGTGTGTAGTGATCAGCAGTTTATCTGGCAGGACAGTGTGGTGTGTAGTGATCAGCAGTTTATCTGGCAGGACAGTGTGGTGTGTAGTGATCAGCAGTTTATCTGGCAGGACAGTGTGGTGTGTAGTTATCAGCAGTTTATCTGGCAGGACAGTGTGGTGTGTAGTGATCAGCAGTTTATCTGGCAGGACAGTGTGGTGTGTAGTGATCAGCAGTTTATCTGGCAGGACAGTGTGGTGTGTAGTGATCAGTTTATCTGGCAGGACAGTGTGGTGTGTAGTGATCAGCAGTTTATCTGGCAGGACAGTGTGGTGTGTAGTGATCAGTTTATCTGGCAGGACAGTGTGGTGTGTAGTGATCAGTTTATCTGGCAGGACAGTGTGGTGTGTAGTGATCAGCAGTTTATCTGGCAGGACAGTGTGGTGTGTAGTGATCAGTTAATCTGGCAGGACAGTGTGGTGTGTAGTGATCAGCAGTTTATCTGTCAGGACAGTGTGGTGTGTAGTGATGTGTTATGGAGGCACTTTGGTGATTCTTCATGTTCATCATTACTATTGTATCTAAATGAATTATTTTAACACATTGGTTAAAAGTCTCTTGTCACAAAAATGTAATTACATTGAGAAGTATACCACATTACTTCATAATTACATTTCTTGTTTTACAAACATTTCCAAGCTGCTCATTAGTTTCTTGTTGTTGTGATTTTTGGTGTAATCAGTCATGGCAAAAAAATATTTGGGCTGGTAAAAAATCAGTGGCTGGTATATTCTATCATCTGCCTGTTACAGTGGCTGGTGGACCAAAATCAAAGTAAAACAAGACTTAGACGACATTTGTCAATGTCAAAAAACATTTAAACATTCACTATATTGACAGTCTGACTTTGACGTTCATACAGGAGAGAGACGTGACTATCATGGATCCTCTGGGGAGCCTCAACAACATCGTGAAGCTGACAAGGCAGAGAAGAGTCTCTCCACATCAGGACACCTCAAGAAACACCATCAGATACCCACAGGAAAGAAACCTCACTGCTGCTCTGACTGTGGGAAACGTTTCAAGTCTTCATCAGAATTGAAAAAACACCAGCGAGTACACACAGGAGAGAAACCTTATAGCTGTAATCAATGTGGGAAGAGTTTTACTCAGTCAAGCCACCTGGTATCACACCAGAGAACACACACAGGAGAGAAGCCTTATAGCTGTGATCAGTGTGGCAAGAGTTTTACTCAGTCAAGTAGCCTGGTATCACACCAGAGAACACACACAGGAGAGCAGCCATATGGCTGTGATCAGTGTGGCAAGAGTTTTACTCAGTCAAGTAGCCTGGTATCACACCAGAGAACACACACAGGAGAGCAGCCTTATAGCTGTGATCAGTGTGGCAAGAGTTTTACTCAGTCAAGTAGCCTGGTATCACACCAGAGAACACACACTGGAGAGCAGCCATATAGCTGTGATCAGTGTGGCAAGGGTTTTACTCTGTCAACCAACCTGGTATCACACCAGAGAACACACACAGGACATCAGCCATATAGCTGTGATGTATGTGAGGATAGTTTTACTACATCAAGCCAGCTGGTAGTACACCAGCGAGTACACACAGGAGAGAAACCTTATAGCTGTAATCAGTGTGGGAAGAGTTTTACTCAGTCAAACAGCCTGAAATCACACCAGAGAACACACACAGGAGAGAAACCTTATAGCTGTGATCAATGTGACAAGAGATACTCTCATTCAAGTGGTCTGATTAACCATCAGAAAATACATGCAGGAGATCCACGGAGTGTGGAATGACCTCCAACACCAGACCTGGGTAGTAGAACACAGAGTGTGGAATGACCTCCAACACCAGACCTACAGTTGAAGTCGGAAGTTTACATACACTTAGGTTGGAGTCATTAAAACTTGTTTTTCAACCACTCCATGAATTTCTTTTTAAGAAACTATATTTTTGGCAAGTCGGTTAGGACATGTACTTTGTGCATGATACAGGTAATTCTTCCAACAGTTGTTTACAGACAGATTATTTCACTTATAATTCACTGTATCACAATTCCACTGTGTCAGAAGTTTACATACACTAAGTTGACTGTGCCTTTAAACAGCTTGGAAAATTCCAGAAAATTATATCATGTCTTTAGAAGCTTCTGATAGGCTAATTGACATAATTTAAGTCAATTGGAGGTGTACCTGTGGATGTATTTCAAGGCCTACCTTCAAACTCAGTGCCCCCTTGCTTGACATCATGGGAAAATCAAAAGAAATCAGCCAAGACCTCAGAAAAAAAATTGTAGACCTCCACAAGTCTGGTTCATCCTTGGGAGCAATTTCCAAAGGCCTGAATATACCACATTCATCTGTACAAAGAATAGTACGGAAGTATAAACACCCTGGGACCACGCAGCCATCGTACCGTTCAGGAGGAGACGCGTTCTGTCTCCTAGAGATGAACATACTTTGGTGCGAAAAGTGCAAATCAATCCCAGAACAACAGCAAAGGACCTTGTGAAGATGCTGGAGGAAACAGGTACAGAAGTATCTATATCCACAGAAAAACTAATCCTATATTGACATAACCTGAAAGGCCGCTCAGCAAGGAAGAAGCCACTGCTCCAAAACCTCCATGAAAAAGCCATACTACGGTTTGCAACTGCACATAGGGACGAAGATTGTACATTTTGGAAAAATGTCATCTGGTCTGATTATACAAAAATAGAACTGTTTGTCCATAATGACCATCGTTATGTTTGGAAGAAAAAGGGGGATGCTTGCAAGCCGAAGAACACCATCCCAACCGTGAAGCACGGGGGTGGCAGCATCATGTTGTGTGGGTGCTTTGCTGCAGGAGGGACTGGTGCACTTCACAAAATAGATGGCATCATAAGAAAGGAAAATTATGTGGATATATTGAAGCAACATCTCAAGACATCAGCCAGGAAGTTAAAGCTTGGTCGCAAATGGGTTTTACAAATGGACAATGACTCCAAGCATACTTCCAAAGTTGTGGCAAAATGGCTTAAGGACAACAAAGTCAGGGTATTGGAGTGGCCATCACAAAGCCCTGACCTCAATCCTATAGAAAATTTGTGGGCAGAACTGAAAAAGCGTGTGCGAGCAAGGAGGCCTACAAACCTGACTCAGTTACACCAGCTCTGTCAGGAGGAATGGGTCAAAATCCATCCAACTTATTGTGGGAAGCTTGTGGAAGGCTACCCGAAACATTTAACCCAAGTTAAACAATTTAAAGGCAATGCCACCAAATACTAATTGAGTGTATGTAAACTTCTGACCCACTGGGAATGTGATGAAAGAAATTAAAGCTGAAATAAATCATTCTCTCTACTATTATTCTGACATTTCACATTCTTAAAATAAAGTGGTGATCCTAACTGACCTAAGACAGGGGATTTTTACTAGGATTAAAAGTCAGGAATTGAGAAAAACTGAGTTTAAATGTATTTGGCTAAGGTGTATGTAAACTTCCGACTTCAACTGTACCTCATCACCATATTGTTATTTATTGTTTTGGTCCTTTGCACCCCAGTATCTCTACTTGCACATCCATCTTCTGCACATTAATTGCTCAATTGTAATTACTTCGTCACTACGGCCTATTTATTGCCTTACCTCCCTAATCTTACCTCATTTGCACACACTGTATATAGACTTTTCTATTGTGTTATTGACTGTACGTTTGTTTATTCCATGTGTAACTCTGTGTTGTTGTTTGTGTCGCACTGCTTTGCTTTATCTTGGCCAGGTCGCAGTTGTAAATGAGAACTTGTTCTAAACTGGCCTACCTGGTTAAATAAAGGTGAACTAAAATTCAATTAAAAATATATAAATATGTAATAATATGCTTATAGGTAACCAGATATTTAATACAACTAGGTTAAGTCTTTAAACATACTGTATCGTTACACTGGTGAGTAAAAACTCATACTTCCTACACCTTTAACTTGTCTGAAAATAAAATATACATTTTACTCAACTGCGTTACCCACTCCAGTCAGCAGATGGCGGTCTGGGAATTTAAGGTAATGCTGTTGGTGTGACGTATAATCTAGTGGACGAAACTCTTCTTTCAACAGTAGCAACAGTTAGTTAGCCACCTCGGTAGCTCGCTAGACAAAATAGCCGAACCAATAAAGCTCTTTAGACGCTTTCGTGTATATTAGCAACTGTGTTTAAAACCCACTACTGTCGTCTAGTTAGTTATCAGATTTAATTTCATATTTACGGTGTTGTTGTTATTGGTCAGCTAGCGGGCTGGATAAATTAGCATTAGCCTAGCTAGCTAACATCCCCGACCATGAGTTCACTGAGCTACTCTCCTAAAGAAGAGGGTGTTAGCTCGACGGCGAAAGATGGACTGTGGCTGAACGTTGTCGTGAAAGAAGAGGAGGAAGAAGAGGATGTCTCAGTAAAACATGAAGTAGAGGGTGAGGCTGTTACAGTGAAAGAAGAAGAGGAAGACGCGTTCAGAGTGAAGGAGGAGGAGGAAGAGAAAGAGGAGGATGGGGAGATGACTGTCACATCCAAAAAGGAGGAAACTGGATTTCTGGGCTCGGTTTCTCAAACGCATCTTAAGACATCCAACGATGAACTTAGCCGTAAGATGGTTTTGAGAAACCGTTCCCTGATTAACACTGGTAAGTACTGTTGTTGTATCCCATCAGAACCCTAAATAACCTTTTTTTACTCCAATGTTTAGAAACAATGTAAATCAACACTGTATAGCCTCAACATGGTTAAAACTATAATGTTGATATCACGGATGGCCAGTCCTTGCATCCATAGGTCTGTCTATGAATTTGAAAGTAGTTACATTTCTCCAACCCCATCATCTTATTACCAAAACAGTGTTTGAACTGCAGATTGGTTGATTGATGTGTTTTTTTTAAACAGCAACAAAATGGCTGCCCAGAGACTTGGTTTGGTAAACAGCTGAGGGATGGGGGCTGGAGAAATGTATCCACTCTCAAATTCATAGAGAAAGCTATTGTAGCAACCGTAACCCAACACCTAGCTACCCCGTCTAGACGTTCAGACATCTTGGCATAACAGTTATAAGGTGTTGGCTTGACAGTCACGACCCAACTTTGAGTTAAGCTCAGGGCTATCCCCTGAATTCACTACACTATGAATACAAGGACTGGCCATCCATGAGGTCAAAATGATTGTTTTAAACAGATTTCAAGGATATATAGTATATTCTAGAATTCATCCATGATGTCATAATGATAGTTTAACCAGGTTTCTAGGCGATATAGTATATTCTAGAATTCATCCCTGATGTCCTAATGATAGTTTAACCAGGTTTCTAGGCTATATGGTATATTCTATAATTACCCGTGTAGATTTCCTGTGGGGGGCAAATTATTACAGCTGTTGATAAGTCATTGTATAATATTCAGCCAATTTTTTTTCATGCCATTACATTAAAGGCGAAACATACCTAGATTCAATAACATTCATGAATTGGTTTGAAACCTTTGTTTTAAACCCTTCTCAAAGTTGGTCCCGTGATGGATTTGTGAAAAACGGTTTGTCAAAAAACACTTATTTATTTAAATGTAACCTTTATTTAACTAGGCAAGTCAGTTAAGATTAAGAACAAATTCTTATTTCCAATGATGGCCTACCGCCGGACGACGCTGGGCCAATTGTGCACCACCCTATGGGACTCCCAATCACGGCCGGTTTTGATACAGCCTGTAGTGACGCCGCAAGCACAGAGATAAAATGTCTTAGACCGCTATGCCACTCGGGAGCCCCAAAATCATGTTCTAGTGCTGTCCCCAACTAAAATAGGGGCGCTGGCGTCATAATGGTGATGGCCCTCCCCATGTGACCAAGATCAACAGCCTCTCGTTCAGACAGTTTTGATAGTAGGAGACTCAAACCACTTTGTAAAGACTGGGGACATCTAGTGGAAGCCATAGGAAGTGCTCAATGAACCATAGCTCACGGTGTGATTTATAGGCAAAGTGCTGAAGTTGAGTCCGCAAATCAAATTTCCACATCCTGTTAGAAACTGTCTCGGGGTTTTGACTGCCAAATGAGTTCTGTTATACTCACAGACACCATTCAAACAGTTTTAGAAAATGTAGGGTGTTTTCTATCCATATCTACTAATTATATGCATATCCTAGCTTCTGAGTTTGAGTAGGAGGCCGTTTAAAATGGGCACATATTTTTTTCAAAAATCGCTGTAGCGCCCCCTATCCTAGGCGACCACTTTAACCAGATTTCTAGGCTATATAGTATATTCTATAACTGCCAGTGAAGATTTCTTGTGGAGGCAAATTATTAGAGCTGTTGATAAGTCATTGTATAATATTCAACCAATTTCTTTTCATGCCATTACATTAAAGGCAAAACATACCTAGATTTAATTACATTCATGAATTGGTTTGAAACCTTTGTTTTAAACCCTTCTCAAAATTGGTGCCTTGATGGATTTAAAAAAAATGGTTTGTCATAAAACACTTTTTATTTATTTAAATGTAACCTTTATTTAACTAGGCAAGTCAGTTAAGAACAAATTCTTATTTACAATGACGGTCTACCCCGGACGACGCTGGGCCAATTGTGCGCCGCCCTATGGGACTCCAAATCAAGGCCGGTTGTGATACAGCCTGGATTTGAACCAGGGTGTCTGTAGTGATGCCTCAAGCACTGAGATGCAGACCGCTGTGCCACTCGGGAGCCCCAAAATCATGTTCTAGTGCTGTCCCCAACTAAAATAAATCTTGGTCAACCAAGAGTCATCTGTTCTTTCTATCAATCGCTCCATGTGTTTTAATAAAATCAACTGTATGTACGTAACTTGTCTGATGCTTTAAGATAGGTGGGACGTTATTACATCTGGTGTAATGGCAGAGCGCCAAATTCAAATGAAATTACTATAAATATTAAACTTTCATGAAATCACAAGTGCAATACATCAAAATAAAGCTTAACTTGTTGTTAATCCAGCCAAGGTGTCAGATTTCAAAAAGGCTTTACGGCGAAAGCATACCATGCGATTATGTTAGGACACCGCCTAACCACAAAAAGACATACAGACATTTTCCAGCCAAGGAGAGGAGTCACAAAAATCAGAAATAGCTTTCAAATTAATCACTGACCTTTGATCTTCATCTGGTTGCACTCCCAGGACTCCATGTTACACAATACATGTTTGTTTTGTTCGATAAAGTTCATCTTTATATCCAAAAACCTCAGTTTAAATTGGCGCGTTATGTTCAGTAATGCATTGTCTCAAAAAACATCCGGTCAAGTTGCAGAGAGCCAAATCAAATTACAGAAATACTCATCATAAACATTGAAAGATACAAGTGTTATATCAAATCAATTTTATTTATATAGCCCTTCGTATATCAGCTGAAATCTCAAAGTGCTGTACAGAAACCCAGCCTAAAACCCCAAACAGCAAGCAATGCATGTGAAAGAAGCACGGTGGCTAGGAAAAACTCCCTAGGAAAAACTCCCTAGAAAGGCCAAAAACCTAGGAAGAAACCTAGAGAGGAACAAGGCTATGAGGGGTGTCCAGTCCTCTTCTGGCTGTGCCGGGTGGATATTATAACAGAACATGGTCAAGTTGTTAAAATGTTCATAAATGACCAGCATGGTCAAATAATAATAATCATAGTAGTTGTCGAGGGTGCAACAAGCACGTCCGGTGAACAGGTCAGGGTTCCGTAGCCGCATGCAGAACAGTTGAAACTGGAGCAGCAGCATGGCCAGGTGGACTGGGGACAGCAAGGAGTCATCATGCCAGGTAGTCCCGAGGCATGGTCCTAGGGCTCAGGTCCTCCGAGAGAAAGAAAGAAAGAGAGAAAGAAAGAGAGAACTAGAGAGAGCATATTTAAATTCACACAGGACACCGGATAAGACAAGAGAATACTCCAGATGTAACAGACTGACCCTAGCCCCCCGACACAAACTACTGCAGCATAAATATTGGAGGCTGAGACAGGAGGGATCAGAAGACACTGTGGCCCCATCCGATGATACCCCCGGACAGGGCCAAACAGGCAGGATATAACCCCACCCACTTTGCCAAAGCACAGCCCCCACACCATTAGAGGGATGTCTACAACCACCAACTTACCGTCCGAAGACAAGGCCGAGTATAGCCCACAAAAATCTCCGCCATGGCACAACCCAAGGGGGGGCGCCAACCCAGACAGGAAGACCACGTCAGTGACTCAACCCACTCAAGTGACGCACCCCTCCCATGGACGGCATGGAAGAACACCAGTAAGTCAGTGACTCAGCCCCTGTAATAGGGTTAGAGGCAGAGAATCCCAGTGGAAAGAGGGGAACCGGCAAGGCAGAGACAGCAAGGGCGGTTCGTTGCTCCAGCCTTTCCGTTCACCTTCACACTCCTGGGCCAGACTATACTTAATCATAGGACCTACTGAAGAGATAAGTCTTCAGTAAAGACTTAAAGGTTGAGACTGAGTCTGCGTCTCTCACATGGGTAGGCAGACCATTCCATAAAAATGAAGCTCTATAGGAGAAAGCCCTACCTCCAGCCGTTTGCTTAGAAATTCTAGGGACAATTAGGAGGCCTGCGTCTTGTGACCGTAGCGTACGTGTAGGTATGTACGGCAGGACCTAATCGGAAAGATAGGTAGGAGCAAGCCCATGTAATGCTTTGTAGGTTAGCAGTAAAACCTTGAAATCAGCCCTTGCCTTAACAGGAAGCCAGTGTAGGGAGGCTAGCACTGGAGTAATATGATCAAATTTTTTGGTTCTAGTCAGGATTCTAGCAGCCGTATTTAGCACTAACTGAAGTTTGTTTAGTGCTTTATCCGGGTAGCCGGAAAGTAGAGCATTGCAGTAGTCCAGCCTAGAAGTAACAAAAGCATGGATTAATTTTTATGCGTCATTTTTGGACAGAAAGTTTCTGATTTTTGCAATGTTACGTAGATGGAAAAAAGCTGTCCTTGAAACAGTCTTGATATGTTCTTCAAAAGAGAGATCAGGGTCCAGAGTAACGCCGAGGTCCTTCACAGTTTTATTTGAGACGACTGTACAACCATCCAGATTAATTGTCAGATTGAACAATACATAGGCTTAAACTACAAACTTGAGAATTCCCACTTCCTGGTTGGATTTTTCTCAGGTTTTTGCCTGCCATACGAGTTCTGTTATACTCACAGACATTATTTTAACAGTTTTGGAAACTTTAGAGTGTTTTCGATCCATATCTACTAATAATATGCATATTCTAGTTCCTGGGCCCGAGTAGCAGGCCGTTTAATTTGGGTACGTTTTTCGTCCGGCCGTGAAAATACTGCCCCCTACCCAAGAGAGGTTAATGCAACTGCTGTGTCAGATTTCAAAAAAGCTTTACGGCTAAAGCAAATTTTGCAATAATCTGAGTACAGCGCTCAGATATCAAAACAAGCCTTACAGATACCCGGCATTTGAGTCAACAGAAATGACAAAAATTACATTATAAATATTCACTTACCTTTGATGATCTTCATCGGAATGCACTCCCAGGCATCCCAGTTCCAGAATAAAGGTTTGTTTTGTTCGATAAAGTCCATTTATGTCCAAATACCTCCTTTTTGTTCTCGCGTTTAGTCCAGTACTCCAAATGCAGGAAGCGCGTGCAAAATGTCACGACGAAAAGTCAAAAAATGTTATATTTACGTTTGTAGAAACATGTCAAACAATGTATAGCATCAATCTTTAGGATGTTTTTAACATAAATCTTCAGTAATATTCCAACCGGACAATTCCAATGTCTTCAAAAAAGAAAAGGAACACAGCTGACTCTCACGGGAGTCATGAACTCATGTCATTCTCTCACTCATCTACTTCCAGGAGCTCTTATTCTCTCCCTATTCACAGTAGAAGCATGAAACAACGTTCTAAAGACTGTTGACATCTAGTGGAAGCCTTAGGAAGTGCAAAATGAACCCTAAGTCACTGTATACTGTATAGGCAATCACTTGAAAAACTACAAACCTCAGATTTCCACACTTCCTAGTTGGATTTTTCTCAGGTTTTTGCCTGCCATATGAGTTCTGTTATACTCACAGACATCATTCAAACAGTTCTAGAAACTGCAGAGTGTTTTCTATCCAGATCTACTAATAATATGCATATCCTACCTTCTGAGCCTGAGTAGCAGGCAGTTTACTACGGGCATGCCTTTCATCCGGACGTCAAAATACTGCCCCCTGCCCATAAGAAGTTAAGACAATTGTCAAATAATTTTAACATTCATTACAGACGTCAATTGTTGTATAACATCATGGCTAGCTGTTGGCATCACCTTTTACAGTGGATTACCGCTGTTGTGGGCCTTTAATCATCTGTCTGACTTTGTTGTTCACACAGGAGAGATACTTAACTATCGTGGATCCTCTGGGGAGCCTCAACAACCTCATGATGCTGACAAGGCAGAGAAGAGTGTCTCCAGACCAGAACACCTCAAGAAAAACCTGCAGAGATCCACAGGGAAGAGAAGTCACTGCTGCTCTGACTGTGGGAAAAGATTCACCTCATCAGGCATTAAAATTCATCAGAAAACACACACAGGAGAGAAATCTTATAGCTGTGATCAATGTGGGAAGAGTTTTGGTCGATCTGAAAAGCTGACAGTGCACCAGAGAATACACACAGGAGAGAAACCTTATAGCTGTGATCAATGTGGGAAGAGTTTTGGTCAATCTGGCTCTCTGACTCAACACCAGAGAATACATACAGAAGAGAAACCTTATAGCTGTGATCAATGTGGGAAGAGTTTTGGTCAATCTGGCTCTCTGACTCTACACAAGAGAACACACACAGGAGAGAGACCTTATAGCTGTGGTCAATGTGGGAAGAGTTTTACTACATCTAGCACTCTGACTCTACACCAGAGAACACACACAGGAGAGAAACCTTATAGCTGTGATCAATGTGGGAAGAGTTTTGGTCAATCTGGCCATCTGGTATCACACCAGAGAACACACACAGGAGAGAGAACTTACAGCTGTGATCGATGTGGGAAGAGTTTTGGTCGATCTGGAGAGCTGACTGTGCACCAGAGAACACACACAGGAGAGAAACCTTATAGCTGTGGTCAATGTGGGAAGAGTTTTGGTCAATCTGGAGAGCTGACAGTGCACCAGAGAACACACACAGGAGAGAAACCTTATAGCTGTGGTCAATGTGGGAAGAGTTTTTCTCGATCTGGCTCTCTGACTCTACACAAGAGAGCACACACAGGAGAGAAACCTTATAGCTGTGATCAGTGTGACAAGAGATACTTTGATAAAAGATCTCTGATCAAACATCAGAAAATACATGGAGTTATTTCATGATATCAATGAAAAAATTTCACAATAAAGAATGTTTTTAACATTGTAGCAGGAGTATTTTAAGGAATTTCACAATGTAGAACCCTAAAGGTTTGCCCCATTCAATTGATTTCAGCGTGATGTGGATATTAGCCTCAGGGGAAAAATCCAGGCTCTGAATTGAAAGAGAACTATTTATGTGATTTAACAAAAAGTGACTAACAAAAAAAGAGTTGTGTTACACTTACCACGTTGGTGACCCACTTGAATCACAATGTGACACTTCAAAATGTAGTGATCTGTTTTCTACAAATTGTCCTCTAACCAGTGATGTACACATTATTCCCAGATTCCGTGTGGTTTATGAGCTGTTAGTTTTAACAGGACGTTCAACCTCATCTCCCTCCTCTCGCACAACCTGATTTCTCCCCTAATTGATATCAGTGATTTATTGCTACTTGTCAAAACAACAGCGTTTCTGGTGCTTGTGCAGTTTATAAGGTGCTTGTTTAAAAAAATACAAGTAATATGATTATTGTGGCAGATGTTTGTGTATATAGCACATTTTATGTTTAGATTTGGACATCTTAAAACTTAAGATTTTGAGGCTATATAGTATAATCTAGTATTCATCCATGATGTCATAATGATAGTTTAACCAGGTTTCTAGGATATGTAGTATATTCTAGAATTCATCCATGATGTCATAATGATAGTTTAAAAACTGTGTTTTGACATTAGGGCTATCCTACCTAGCAAAATGTCATTGAAAAGACATTGAAAATAAGACTATGCAATCAAATATTTCATATTTGCAATTCATGTAACATTTAGCAATGATAATTATTGATGCAACCAACTGACAATTTTTGGTACAATTATATTGACATTGTTGCCCTGCTTTTAGAATATCAGGGTTCATTCTCAGATGTGCCAACCCAAATGTACTAGAGCATAACATTGGGGACTGGGCCCCGATCCAACAACATGCCTATCTAGTGAACCCTGAAAAGAGTGAGAAGCTCTGCAGTGAGGTGGAAAGTTACTACGGATATTGCCAGAGTTTCCTCTTGAAATCAGACATGTCCGTGGTAAGGACAACTTGGTTTCTGATTGTCTCAAGGTTGGCAGTTAAAAAGTTTTGTGTTTAGCCATTGCTTTGTTATGGATCACAATTTGTATTGGAGATGAGTTTTGTTTGGGTTTCGTTTCAAGGGGACGAGAGTTCTAGAAGCTAGTGAGTTTTAGGAATCTATAGAAAGAAAGAGAGAAATTATACTATTGTATATTATTATTTAAAAATGTTTTTTTCTTGTTTTTAATTGTAGACAGCCAGTAGACACCATGTTTATATTGTAGAAGGTGAAGCTTTGTAGTTGATTATAATATGAAATGGAAGTTTTCTGTTGGTGGTGAGCAAACTTGTCCAACAAAAGCATAGGATATATTTGTTGTCTTAAGGGGGAAGGTGTTACAGGCTTTGTTTTTCCATTTTATGTTTTGAGGTTGGACTTTAGCACGTATAGCTTGTTAGCATGTATAGCTCGTTAGCACGTAGGACGCACTGATTGGTGTCACCTCGTTAGTCAGTATGTGTTACACCTGTGCTGGCTTGTCCATCTCGTTAGTGGGAAGGTGTTTCACCTGAGCTGGTCCAGGTTCTATTTAAGAGTGCCTGGCCCAGTGCTCCAGTTGTCTTGATACATGTGGAGAGTCAACACCTTTAGTTGCTCCACCTTTTTGGTTTGCTTCCTGTCTTTAAGTTTGGTGTGGGTTTTTATTTTGTTTTCCTCTTCTTGGGCAGATTTAGTGGGTCTCATGGTGGGTGTCTTTTAGGTCCCAGTTGTTGTTACTAGTCAACTTTCAGTGGACACTGTGAGCAAAACTGAAACATTATGTTATAATACTTTTATTGCATCAAATGGTTGTTTTATGCAACAGAATAGAGGGTTCTTAGAACTATCATGTCTGTGTGTTCTACTGAGGATGGGCCTCTGGGAGAAAACACTGACAGGTGATTTACAATGTCTTTTGGGTGATAAAACCTAAAGAGACTGCATTCCAGAGCATGAGTTAATGTTTCTGTTCTATATGGTACCAGGGAGAGATGACCTCAGGGCCAGACCCTGGTCTCTACACAGATTACTGTTTTTACAGCAGATACTGTCTGCTGAGAATTATAAGTATCTTTCATACAAATCTTAACCTTTTCCAGCCTGCTGAAGGCGTGGTGGAGTGGTAAACACCACCCCCGGCTCTACCAGGGGCTTGAGGTGGTCTCCCACAGCTCTGCTTATGTCATGTTCTGTGGCCTTGCTGTTCCATTTCTTTACTACCCCTGCAACACAGAAACATATTTAGTCATATTATATAAAACACTCAAAGTAATGGATATGGAGCATCTATGGCCTCAGTTACACCTGGCACCTAAATGTGACTTCTGTCATCCGATCACTCCAAACTGCATTAGGTTCAGATCTACCAGGATGGGCCTTTGACATAGTCTGGATGCAGTCAGGCCACTGATTATGCATAAGCAATGTAAAGAGATGGGGTGAATGAGGGGAAAAATACATTTTACACAAATTACCTTCATATTAACAAAGAACAAATGTGTGTGTCTGAGGGGAAATTAACTTTCATACAGCCAAAAGGGGTGAGAAATTACACCAATATCAGTGGACAATTTGCACTAATGTAAATAAACATGGATGATGGAACATATTCCCTTTTGCTGATGTGATGAACCGCTAGGGGGACATAAATATTTACCATCTAAACCATGTGTGACCTCTCACCTCTCTGGCTGTAGAAGTGTTCTTCCTAACCAGTCCCTCAACAGCTCTCTGACTGAGCTCCACCCTCACTGGGTCTTCAGAGGAGAGGAAGGCTGAGGAGGGATGGAAGGATGAATGGATCAGTCACTCAATAAAGTGTAGAGCTGCTGTTTATGCTGTCTGACAAAAACACTATTTTAGTAGTTCATTAAAGTAAATAAGGCTTTATGACTGCTGAATACCAACTATCAATCACTTAGATCATGTATTTTCAGGTAGAGATACATCCTTGGGACGTCCCTAGCCCGTTGAAGTTGACATTTAAAATGATTAAGGTTATGGTTTAGGGTAGGGATGTCCCAAGGATGCCAGATAGCATTGACCATTGTGCATTCTTCTATCTCTTTTACATAGCAGGTGTAAAAGAAACACAGACAAGACAAGTAGGCACGCAGTGCATTATGGTCATTGTAGTTTAAAAACAGCATCTTATTATGCCAAACTGTATGTGGGGTTGTTAGAGAAGAATGTGATTGTCAGTCCCAACAATCCATTCTAGCAGCTCATCAGGCTCTGTAAATGTCTTCATTGATGACGTGTTCCATCTATTCCAGGGGACAGCAGAGGAACTTCATCGATTCCACTCCTTCATCAATACAAGCAGTGAACATCTGAAATTCACCCTCACCTTTGATGCGCATGAAACAAGTTACCCGATGGTTGGATGATACTGTTCTCGTCAATCATCTTAAATACTTAAAAACTGGAAATCAACAGGGGACAGCAGAGTGGAACAGGTTTGTTCATTTTTCCCAGAGCCTTATATTAATGTAACTTGTAATGATGGTACTAATGGCGTTAATGATCTTTGTCATTTCCTGTGCTGTGTCACACAGGCTACTGTGTTCCGTTCATGGATGTATTATGGTTACGTTACTGTAGCCTGTTTCGCTGTACAGTGTATGTGCACTTTCCCCAGTGTATGTGGCATGAGTCATGACCGAGTCCTGGCAAATCCATAGTCTAGATTTACTATTAGTTGAAACATTGCCTTCAATGCCATATTATGATCACTATGTTGCACTCATTGCAATGATATAATTCCTCCACGAAGATATAAGATGTGCAAACTGTTTAGCCTGCCGGCCGTTGTGTCACTATTATTAGCTAGGCTACTTAGCTAGCCATGCTGGGTGTCGTGTGTGTGTATCGGTGTGTGTGTTTTAACTAGCCATGCTGGGTGTCGTGTGTGTGTATCAGTGTGTGTGTTTTAACTGGTGTTTTTGACTGACCTGGTCCCTTACTGTCGAATATGTCGCTTATTTTGCAGCATTTAGCTGCGTCTGTGGCAAGGGCCTTTCTCGTTTTCTATTCTCTCCCTCTCTGCTCCATCTTTCCTTTTCTGACCGTCCATTTCGCCGTGCGACTTGTCTAAAATGTTATCGGTAGAGAAGCAGGTAGACGGTTGCTATGTGCGTCGTGGAGAGACCTGATGTCATTTTTGCGCGGGGACACTGCAGCGAGAGAGTGAGAGTTGCGCCTGATACGTGGATACTCCGTCAACTCATTCCTGCTTGCTATATTATTGCTAGTCAAGTTCACTATTCACGGCAGGCCAAAACGACCCTCAGGCCACTGGGAAATGTCCCGGTGCTCCCTACGGCCAGTCCGCCACTGCCGCTCGGCCATCGCTCATCCATATACTTATATGTACATATTCTCATTCACCCCTTTAGATGTGTGTGTATTAGGTAGTTGTTGGGGAATTGTTAGATTACTTGTTAGATATTACTGCACTGTTGGAACTAGAAGCACAAGCATTTCGCTACACTCGCATTAACATCTGCTAACCATGTGTACGTGACCAATAAAATTAGATTTTTGATTTGATTCGATTTTCCAGTTAGCTACCAACTTGAAATAGGGAGCTTTAGCATAAAACCCACATGGAAAACAGATTCGGCAAATAACATATAAAGAGAGGCTTATTTGACACCAAACCAACAACAATAGTTACTAAAACATAAATTGCTAATGTACGATGTAAAAGGTGGATTTTATGATGTAATGTCAACTTTATACATTTCTATCCCCGGGACCAAAAACTCATGCTTCCAACATTGAACTTGTCTGCACATTTTAAATAAAAGTTTTACTCAACTGCGTTACCCACTCCAGTCAATAGATGGCGGTGTGGGAATTTAAGGTAATGCTGTTGGTGTGACGTATAATGTAGTGGACGGAACGCTTCTTTCAACAGGAGCAACAGTTATTCACCCACCTCGGTAGCTTGCTAGACAAAATAGCCGAACAATAAAGCTCTTTAGACGCGTTAGTGTATATTAGCCACTGTGTTTTAAACCCACTTCTGTCGTCTAGTTAGTTATCAGATTTAATTTCAAATTTACGGTGTTGTTGTTATTATTCAGCTAGCGGGCTGGTTAAGTTAGCATTAGCCTAGCTAGCTAACATCTCCGACCATGAGTTCACTAAGCTACTCTCCTCCTGCTAAAGAAGAGGAGGTCTGCTGGACGGAGAAAGAGGGACTGTGGCTGAACGTTGTCGTGAAAGAGGAGGAGGAAGAGGATGTCACAATACAAAAACAAGTAGAGGGTGAGGCTGTTACAGTGAAAGAAGAAGAGAAAGACGTTTCAGTTAAAGAGGAAGACGCGTTCAGAGTGAAAGAGGAGGAGGATGTTACAGTGAAAGAAGAGGAGGATGCAGTTTATGGAGTGAAAGAGGAGGAGGGGGAGATGACTGTTACATTGGAAGAAGACGAGGATGAAGAGGAGGAAACAGGATATCTGGGCCCGGTTTCCCAAACGCATCTTAAGGCGTCCAATGGTTCTAACGGTGAACTTAGCCATAAGATGCGTTTGAGAAACCGTTCCCTGATTAACACTAGTAAGTACTGTCTTAAAAACAGAGGCACAAACTCTGCAGTTGTTGAACTGATGTTTGGTGTTAAAGGGGAAATATGCAATAGCTACATCTATATTTAGACTTTTTAAATTATTTATTTATAGCCATTGATTCTTGAAGAATATAACACATGCTTCATGAGCTTAGTTCAACTGTTGTACCCCATCAGAACCCCAAATAAGCTTTTTTTACTCCAATGTTTAGAAACAATGTAAATCAACACTGTATAGCCTCAACATGGTTAAAACTATAATGTTGATATCATGGATGGTTAGTCCTTGCATCCATAGGTCTGTCTATGAATTTGAGAGTAGTTACATTTCTCCAACCCCATCATCATCTTACTACCAAAACAGTGGTGGAATGACAGATTTGTTATTGTATGAACTGCAGATTGGTTGATAGATGTGTGGCTATTTTATAGGGGTAACCTAGGATTTAAATAGCAAAAAATTGTCAGCCCTGAGACTTGGTTTGGTAAACAGCTGAGGGATGGGGGCTGGAGAAATGTAACCACTCTCAAATTCATAGAGAAAGCTATTGTAGCAACCGTAACCCAAAACCTAGGGACCTCGTCAAGAAGTTCAGACATCTTGGCGTAACAGTTACAAGGTGTTGGCTGGACCCAGGTTTGAGTTCAGCTCAGGACTACCCCCTGAATGGACTACACTATAAATACAAAGACTGGCCACCCATAAGGTCAAAATGATTGTTTTAAACAAGATTAAGGCTATACAGTGCTTGTTTACAAACAGTGGTGTTCTTCAAGCTTATGTTTTGGTTTCTGGTGAGGTAATAAAGTTGAAACATTTGAGGCATTTATAAGTTATATTCTTCAAGAATCAATGGTTATATAGTAAATGGGTCTTTCTATAACTGCCAGTGTAGATTTCCTGTGGGGGTCAAATTGTTAGAGCTGTTGATAAGTCATTAGCTGTGTTAGAATACTCATACTAACCGTACTATTTGTGACGTTTTTACTTTTTTTTTTTTACATTTCACCTTTATTTAACCAGGTGGGCTAGTTGAGAACAAGTTTTCATTTGCAACTGCGACCTGGCCAAGATAAAGCATAGCATTCGACACATACAACAACACAGAGTTACACATAGAATAAACAAAACATACAGTCAATAATACAGTAGAACAAAAGAAAACAAAAAGTCTATATACAGTGAGTGCAAATTAGGTAAGTTAAGGCAATAAATAGGCCATGGTGGTGAAGTAATTACAATATAGCAATTAAACACTGGAATGGTAGATGTGCAGAAGATGAATGTGCAAGGAGAGATACTGGGGTGCAAAGGAGCAAGATAAATAAATAAATACAGTATGGGGATGAGGTAGGTAGATAGATGGGCTGTTTACAGATGGGCTATGTACAGGTGCAGCGATCTGTGAGCTGCTCTGACAGCTGGTGCTTAAAGCGAGTGAGGGAGATATGAGTCTCCAGCTTCAGAGATCTTTGCAGTTCGTTCCAGTCAATGGCAGCAGAGAACTGGAAGGAAAGACGACCAAAGGAGGAATTGGCTTTGGGGGTGACCAGTGAGATATACCTGCTGGAGCACGTGCTATGAGTGGGTGCTGCTATGGTGACCAGTGAGCTGAGAAAAGGCGGGGCTTTACCTAGCAGAGACTTGTAGATAACCTGTAGCCAGTGGGTTTGGCGACGAGTATGAAGCGAGGGCCAACCAACGAGAGCGTACAGGTCGCAATGGTGGGTAGTGTACGGGGCTTTGGTGACCAAACGGATGGCACTGTGATAGACTGCATCCAGTTTGTTGAGTAGAGTGTTGGAGGCTATTTTATAGATGACATCACCGAAGTCGAGCATCGGTAGGATGGTCAGTTTTACGAGGGTGTGTTTGGCAGCATGAGTGAAGGATGCTTTGTTGCGATATAGGACGCCGATTCTAGATTTAATTTTGGATTGGAGATGCTTAATGTGAGTCAGGAAGGAGAGTTTACAGTCTAACCAGACACCCAGGTATTTGTAGTTGTCCACGTATTCTAAGTCAGAGCCGTCCAGAGTAGTGATGCTGGACGGGCGAGCAGGTGCAGGCAGTGATCGATTGAATGGCATGCATTTAGTTTTACCTGCGTTTAAGAGCAGTTGGAGGCCACGGAAGGAGAGTTGTATGGCATTGAAGCTCATCTGGAGGTTAGTTAACACAGTGTCCAAAGAGGGGCCAGAAGTATACAGAATGGTATCGTCTGCGTAGAGGTGGATCAGAGAATCACCAGCAGCAAGAGCAACATCATTGATGTATACAGAGAAGAGAGTCGGCCCGAGAATTGAACCCTGTGACCCATAGAGACTGCCAGAGGTCCAGACAACAGGCCCTCCGATTTGACACACTGAACTCTATCAGAGAAGTAGTTGGTAAACCAGGCGAGGCAGTCATTTGAGAAACCAAGGCTGTCGAGTCTGCCAATAAGAATGTGGTGATTGACAGAGTCGAAAGCCTTGGCCAGGTCGATGAATACGGCTGCACAGTATTGTCTCTTATCGATGGCGGTTATGATGTCGTTTAGGACCGTGAGCGTGGCTGAGGTGCACCCATGACCAGCTCTGAAACCAGATTGCATAGCGGAGAAGGTACGGTGGGATTCGAAATGGTCGGTAATCTGTTTTGTTAACTTGGCTTTCGAAGACCTTAGAAAGACAGGGTAGGATAGATATAGGTCTGTAGCAGTTTGGGTCTAGTGTGGCACCCCCTTTGAAGAGGGGGATGACCGCGGCAGCTTTCCAATCTTTTGGAATCTCAGACGATACGAAAGAGAGGTTGAACAGGCTAGTAATAGGGGTTGCAACAATTTCGGCAGATAATTTTAGAAAAGAGAGGGTCCAGATTGTCTAGCCTGGCTGATTTGTATGGATCCAGATTTTGCAGCTCTTTCAGAACATCAGCTATCTGGATTTGGGTGAAGGAGAAATGGTGGGGGCTTTGGCGGGTTGCTGTGGAGGGTGCCGGGCAGTTGACCGGGGTAGGGGTAGCCAGGTGGAAAGCATGGCCAGCCGTAGAGAAATGCTTATTGAAATTCTCAATTATAGTGGATTTATTGGTGGTAACAGTGTTTCCTAGCCTCAGAGCAGTGGGCAGCTGGGAGGAGGTGCTTTTATTCTTCATGGACTTTTTAGTGTCCCAGAACTTTTTTGAGTTAGTACTACAGGATGCAAATTTCTGTTTGAAAAAGTTAGCCTTAGCTTTTCTAACTGCCTGTGTATATTTGTTCCTAACTTCCCTGAAAAGTTGCATATCACAGGGGTTATTCGATGCTAATGCAGAACGCCACAGGATGTTTTTGTGCTGGTCAAGGGCAGACAGGTCTGGAGTGAACCAAGGACTATATCTATTCCTAGTTCTACATTTTTTGAGTGGGGCATGCTTATTTAAGATGGTGAGGAAGGCACTTTTAAAGAATAGCCAGGCATCATCTACTGATGGGATGAGGTCAACATTCCAGGATACCCCGTACATATATGGATGAGCGATGGCCGAACGGCATAGGCAAGATGCAGTAGATGGTATAGAGTACAGTATATACATATGAGATGAGTAATGTAGGATATGTAAACATTATATAAAGTGGCATTGTTTAAAGTGACTAGTGATACATTTATCACATCCAATTTTTTATTATTAAAGTGGCTAGAGATTTGATTCAGTATGTTGGCAGCACCCACTCAATGTTAGTGATGGCTGTTTAACAGTCTGTTGGCCTTGAGACAGAAGCTGTTTTTCAGTCTCTCGGTCCCAGCTTTGATGCACCTGTACTGACCTCGCCTTCTGGATGATAGCAGGGTGAACTGGCAGTGGCTCGGGTGGTTGTTGTCCTTGATGATCTTTTTGGCCTTCCTGTGAAGGGTGGGGTGGTTTAGGTGTCCTGGAGTGCAGGTAGTTTCCCCACCGGTGATGCGTTGTGCAGACCTCACTACCCTCGGGAGAGCCTTACGGTTATGGGCGGAGCAGTTGCCGTACCAGGTGGGGATACAGCCCGACAGGATGCTTTCAATTGTACACCTTTAAAAGTTTGTGAGGGTTTTAGGTGCCTAGCCAAATTTCTTTCTTCATCCTCCTGAGGTTGAAGAGTCACTGTTGCGCTTTCTACACCACGTTGTCTGTGTTTGGTGGACCATTTCAGTTTGTCAGTAAGTAGTAGTAACGCCGAGGAACCTGAAGTTTTCCACCTTCTCCACTGCGGTCCCATCGATGTGGATGGGGGGTGCCCCCTCTGCCGTTTCCTGAAGTCCACGATCATCTCCTTTGTTTTGTTGACGTTTGGCGAGAGATTATTTTCCTGGCACCACACTCCCAGGGCCCTCACTTCCTCGCTGTAGGCTCTCATCATTGCTGGTAATCAGGCCTACTACTGTTGTGTCGTCTGCAAACTTGATGATTGAGGCGTGTGTGGCCATGCAGTCATGGTGAACAGGAAGTACAGGAGGGGCTGAGTACCCTTCCTTGTGGGTATCAGGGAAGTGGAGGTGTTTTCTCCTACCTTCACCACCTGGGGGAGGCCCGTCAGGAAGTCCAGGACCCAGTTACACATGGCAGGGTTCAGACCCAGGGTCTCAAGCTTAATGAAGAGCTTGGAGACTTACTATGGTGTTGAATGCTGAGCTATAGTCAATGAACAGCATTCTTATATGGGTATTCTCCTTGTCCAGATGGGATAGGGCAGTGTGATTGCATCGTCTGTGGATCTATTGAGGCGGTAAGCAAATTGAAGTGGGTCTAGGGTATCAGGGAAGGTAGAGGTGATATGATCCTAGCACTGTGGACCTATTGAAGTGGGTCTAGGGTATCAGGGAAGGTAGAGGTGATATGATCCTTGACTAGTCTCTCAAAGCACTTCATGATGATGGAAGTGAGTGCTACAGGGCGATAGTCACTTAGTTCAGTTACCTTTCTGGGCTCCCGAGTGGCGCAACGGTTTACAGCACTGCATCTCAGTGCAAGATTCATCACTACAGTCCCTGGTTCGAATCCAAGCTGAATCACATCCGGCCGTGCTTGGGAGTCCCATAGGGCAGCGCACAATTGGCCCTGTGTCGTCCGGGTTTGGCCAGGGTAGGCCGTCATTGTAAATAAATAATTTGTTCTTAACTGACTTGCCTAGTTAAATAAAGGTTAAATAATAAATATATATATATATATATATATATATATATTGGGTACAGGAACAATGGTGGACATCTTGAAGCATGTGGGGACAGTAGACTGGGATAGGCAGAGATTGAATATGTCCGTAATATGTCTCATAGCAAAGGGTCTGAATACTTATGTAAATAAGGTATTTTAGTTTTTTATTTGTAATACATTTCTGATCATTTCTAAAAACCTGCTTTCGCTTTGTCATTATGGGATATCGCTTCGTCATTATGGGGTATCGTGATGTCATGGGGTATCGTGATGTCATTATGGGGTATCGTGATGTCATTATGGGGTATCGTGATGTCATTATGGGGTATCGTGATGTCATTATGGGGTATCGTGATGTCATTATGGGGTATCGTGTGTAGATTGATGAGGAACATTTTCTCCTAAATCCATTTTAGAATAAAGCGTAACAAAATGTAGAAAAAGTAAAGGGTCTGAATACTTTCCGAATGCGCTATAAACTACATTTAAAAAAGTTAATTAAATCCATGTAAAATAATCTTTGTCTGTAATTAAAATGTGATCCTCAACTGCGTTTCCCTCCAGTCAGCAGACGGCGATGTGCGTCTTTCAGGCGATGCTGCAGCGTGACGTATAATCTAGTGGACGGTTCTTCATAAACAGCTCGTCAACCACCTCGGTAGCTTGCTAGCCAACATAGCCGAAGCATTCAAGCTATTTATACGCTTTCGGTCTATATTAGCTACTGTGTTTTAGACACACTTCTGTCGTATCTACTTGTTAACCTATTTAATTTAATATTACGTTATTTTTTATTAGTCAGCTATAGTAGCTGGCTGGTTAAGTTAGCATTAGCCTGGTCGCTAATGATAGCTAGCTAGCTAACATCCCCGAACATGAGCTCCCTAAACTACTACCCTCCTGTTAAAGAAGAGGAGGTCTGCTGGACGGAGAAAGAAGCTCTGGGGCTGAACATTGTCGTGAAAGAGGAGAAGGAAGAGGAGGATGTTACAGTAAAACAAGAAGTAGAGGGTGAGTCTGTTACAGGGAAAGAAGAAGATGCGTTCAGAGTGAAAGAGGAGGAGGATGTTACAGTAAGACAAGAAGTAGAGGGTGAGGCTGTTACAGTGAAAGATGAAGAGAAAGACGTTTCAGTTAAACAAGAGGAAGAAGAGGATGATGCTGTTTTTGGAGTGAAGAAGGAAGGGGAGATTACTGTCACATTGAAAGATGAAGAGGAGGAGACAGGAGATCTGATTAACACCAGTAAGTACCGCCTTCAATTAGTTTTTAACTTTGGATATTCGGAGTTGGCTCGTCAATACCTCTTCAACGGAGGGTCCTGGGATGATGACTGATATGTCTAGAATCAGACGACGTAGAGAACAAGCTACCCCTTGTTTTCTCCGTTCCGTTTCCAAAAAGTGACTTAACATATATATTTGAGGAGGGTCTATCTGCTGACCGCAGACTGGGGGGCCACGGCATGTAGTGATTTTAATGTAGTGATGTTTTACTACACACCGTGACCCCCCAATAGAGCCATGTGAGAGTTGGGTTGGCTACACCAAAGATTATGGATATACTGACAAGATGTCTCTCCGCCCTAACAAGGGGAGTCGTTGTCCACAAAGCTGCACTGTGGGTTGTCTATCTCCCACCTATCCTGTCTTTGGATTGGTGGATACATCTTATTATTGTAATCTATTGTTTATATTCTATGAGGGTTGTTGACGTCAACCGCCTGTATTCAATGGAGAGAGATGCTAAGCTACTAGCATGAATATGCATAGCGATCTGGAGAGAACTCCTATAGTGTTTTATCAAAGTTGTCGGTATGTCACGTGTCCACATAACAACTTAATCATTACGAAACTTCTGTTAGATCAAGTAAACCTCACGTAGCAAATAAGCCATTCATTTTGTTGTTGACCAAATTCAACACTTTCCACATTGGGTTGATAATTGTTTCCACTTGGATACAACCTACTGTAACCTACTGGCATGACCTAGAGAGTTACAACCTACTGTAACCTACTGGCATGACCTAGAGAGTTACAACCTACTGTAGCCTACTGGCATGACCTAGAGAGATACAACCTACTGTAACCTACTGCCATGACCTAGAGAGTTACAACCAACTGTAACCTACTGGCATAACCTAGAGATATACAACCTACTGTAACCTACTGGCATGACCTAGAGAGTTACAATTTACTGTAACCTACTGGCATGACCTAGAGAGATACAACCTACTGTAGCCTACTGGCATGACCTAGAGAGATACAACCTACTGTAGCCTACTGGCATGACCTAGAGAGTTACAACCTACTGTAACCTACTGGCATGACCTAGAGAGTTACAACCTACTGTAACCTACTGACATGACCTAGAGAGATACAACCTACTGTAACCTACTGGCATGACCTAGAGAGATACAACCAACTGTAACCTACTGGCATGACCTAGAGAGTTAAAATTTACTGTAACCTACTGGCATGACCTAGAGAGTTACAACCAACTGTAACCTACTGGCATGACCTAGAGAGATACAACCTACTGTAACCTACTGGCATGACCTAGAGAGTTACAACCTACTGTAACCTACTGGCATGACCTAGAGAGTTACAACCTACTGGCATGACCTAGAGAGTTACAACCTACTGTAACCTACTGGCATGACCTAGAGAGTTACAACCTACTGTAACCTACTGGCATGACCTAGAGAGATACAACCTACTGTAACCTACTGGCATGACCTAGAGAGTTTCAACCTACTGTAACCTACTGGCATGACCTAGAGAGTTACAACCTACTGTAACCTACTGGCATGACCTAGAGAGATACAACCTACTGTAACCTACTGGCATGACCTAGAGAGATACAACCTACTGTAACCTACTGGCATGACCTAGAGAGATACAACCTACTGTAACCTACTGGCATGACCTAGAGAGATACAACCTACTGTAACCTACTGGCATGACCTAGAGAGTTACAACCTACTGTAACCTACTAGAGAGATACAACCTACTGGCATGACCTAGAGAGATACAACCTACTGTAACCTACTGGCATGACCAAGAGAGTTACAACCTACTGTAACCTACTGGCATGACCTAGAGAGTTACAACCTACTGTAACCTACTGGCATGACCTAGAGAGATACAACCTACTGTAACCTACTGGCATGACCTAGAGAGTTACAACCTACTGTAACCTACTGGCATGACCTAGAGAGTTACAACCTACTGTAACCTACTGGCATGACCTAGAGAGATACAACCTACTGTAACCTACTGGCATGACCTAGAGAGTTACAACCTACTGGCATGACCTAGAGAGATACAAGCTACTGTAACCTACTGGCATGACCTAGAGATACAACCTACTGTAGCCTACTGGCATGACCTAGAGAGTTACAACCTACTGGCATGACCTAGAGAGTTACACCCTACTGGCATGACCTAGAGAGATACAACCTACTGGCATGACCTAGAGAGATACAACCTACTGTAACCTACTGGCATGACCTATAGAGATACAACCTACTGTGACCTACTGGCATGACCTAGAGAGATACAGCCTACTGTAACCTACTGGCATGACCTAGAGAGATACAACCTTCTGTAACCTACTGGCATGACCTAGAGAGATACAACCTACTGTAACTTACTGGCATGACCTAGAGAGATACAACCTACTGTAACATACTGGCATGACCTAGAGAGATACAACCTACTGGCATGACCTAGAGAGATACAACCTACTGTAACCTACTGGCATGACCTAGAGAGATACAACCTACTGTAACCTACTGGCATGACCTAGAGAGATACAGCCTACTGTAACCTACTGGCATGACCTAGAGAGATACAACCTTCTGTAACCTACTGGCATGACCTAGAGAGATACAACCTACTGTAACTTACTGGCATGACCTAGAGAGATACAACCTACTGTAACATACTGGCATGACCTAGAGAGATACAACCTACTGGCATGACCTAGAGAGATACAACCTACTGTAACCTACTGGCATGACCTAGAGAGATACAACCTACTGTAACCTACTGGCATGACCTAGAGAGATACAACCTACTGTAACCTACTGGCATGACCTAGAGAGTTACAACCTACTGTAGCCTACTGGCATGACCTAGAGAGATACAACCTACTGTAACCTACTGGCATGACCTAGAGAGTTACAACCTACTGTAACCTACTGGCATGACCTAGAGAGATACAACCTACTGTAACCTACTGGCATGACCTAGAGAGTTACAACCTACTGTAACCTACTGGCATGACCTAGAGAGTTACAACCTACTGTAGCCTACTGGCATGACCTAGAGAGATACAACCTACTGTAACCTACTGGCATGACCTAGAGAGATACAACCTACTGTAACCTACTGGCATGACCTAGATAGATACAACCTACTGTAACCTACTGGCATGACCTAGATAGATACAACCTACTGCAACCTACTGGCATGACCTAGAGAGATACAACCTACTGTAGCCTACTGGCATGACCTAGAGAGATACAACCTACTGTAGTCTACTGGCATGACCTAGAGAAATACAACCTACTGGTATTTCTAAACTTTTTTCTCTCACTTTTATGGGGTATTGTGATGTCATTATGGGGTATTGTGATGTCATTATGGGGTATTGTCTGAAGATTGATCATTTAAAAAAAAATGTTTCCATTTTAGAATAAGGTTGTAACGTAATGTAACAAAATGCTTAAAAGGGGTCTGAATGAGAGCATGTTGTATGTTCTAGGGCAGATTAAAAAATACATATTTTCTTTCTACCGATTGATTGGTTGAAATGTTATGACGTGTATTTGTTCATATAGACACACCCCATGTGTTTAATAAAATCAACTGTATGTGCAGAACTTGAACTGTACTGATGCTTCAACTGTTAGTCCGTGTTAGTCCGTGTTAGTCCGTGTTAGTCCATAACAAATTGATGTTTATAATATGTTATTGTCTGCTTGATTTACTGTAGGGTCTCGTTAGTCTGTTTGGACACAGAGATACTTAGCTCATAATGTGTAGAGAACTGTTCCTTGATGGATAGGCTATTGTTCAACACACAGAGCTATTTTCCTTTATTCTGGACATTTAGAATGACAACACATTACAGAGTAGCCTAGTGGGATTATTCACAAAATTATCTGGTTATGAAATGTCATGACAAAGACATTTTAGTTTCCTTGTTTCACCTGAAATATGAAATGATTTATAGTCCTAGGTCTATGTTGTTAGGTGAAGTTATGGGTCCTACAGTAGGTCTATGTTATTGTTAGGTGAAGTTATGGGTCCTACAGTAGGTCTGTGTTATTGTTAGGTGAAGTTATGGGTCCTACAGTAGGTCTATGTTATTGTTAGGTGAAGTTATGGGTCCTACAGTAGGTCTATGTTATTGTTAGGTGAAGTTATGGGCCAATTTGTTAAACACTTAGTGTACAAACCCTTATTGTCAGGCTGATGGCAAAGCTAGCCAAAGAGCATTTTACTGGTTGAAGTGTTTTTTTAAGTATAAAGCAGTTGATTTGCGACAATAACACAAACATATTAAGCAGGTGATTCAAGCGAGCCTTACAATTATAATCTTAAAGTAGTGGGAAATACACTCATAATCAACCTGTAAATGGAGACTGTTTTTGCTATCAGCCTATGAGAACTCCCCTGAGTTTTCCCCACGGTGGTGAATTAGTGAGTAGACACAGAGCTTAATGTGAGTTTCCTTGAGTAGCACTCCTGATCTTGTGCTGTAATATTCAGAATACATTGTGAAAATCTAAAATCTTTGCTCACCATTTTTGCTCCAGGCAGATATACTACATCCATAACTAGTGGTTTCATCATTACCAGATATACTACATCCATAACTAGTGGTTTCCTCATTACCAGATATACTACATCCATAACTAGTGGTTTCCTCATTACCAGATATACTACATCCATAACTATCGGTTTCCTCATTAGCAGGGAGGAGTTTCTGCTTTGCCCTCGTGCTGCAATTTTAGCAAACACAGAAAAAGGCCTTTATTGGAGACCAAAAGTCGTCTGGCACACTTTTTAGGATTTTAACAACTTGAATAACTTATTTCTAGCCTACATTCATCGATGTTACTTCTGTGAAAACAAGACTAAATCTGTCTATTGTTGCTATCTTGACTGTCTTCATTTTCAAATTTAACAGACGTCGATTGTTGTACAGCTTCATTGGTATGCTCTGGGCATCACCCTTTACCTCAAATAAATAGTGGATTTCCACTGTTGTGGGCCTTTAACCATCTGTCTGACTTTGTTGTTCACACAGGAGAGAGACGGGACTATCGTGGATCCTCTGGGGAGCCTCAACAACCTCATGATGCTGAAGAGGCAGAGAAGAGTCTCTCCAGATCAGAACTACTCAAGAAACACCAGCAGAGACCCACAGGGAAGAAATCTCACTGCTGCTCTGACTGTGGGAAAAGATTCAACTCTTCATCAAACCTTAAAATACATCAAAGAATTCACACAGGAGAGAAACCTTACGGCTGTGATCAATGTGGGAAGAGTTTTACTACATCTAGCAATCTAACTATACACCAGAGAACACACACAGGAGAGAAACCTTATGGCTGTGATCAATGTGGGAAAAGTTTTACTCAGCTAAGCAACCTGATAGTACACCAGCGGGGACACACAGGAGAGAAACCTTATAGCTGTGATCAATGTGGGAAGACTTTTATTGGCCTACAAACCCTGAAATCACACCAGAGAATACACACTGGAGAGAAACCTTTTAGCTGTGATCAATGTGGGAAGAGTTTTACTACATCTAGCTGTCTAACTAAACACCAGAGAACACACACTGGAGAGAAACCTTATAGCTGTGATCAATGTGGGAAGAGTTTATCTCACCCAAGCAGCCTGATAGTACACCAGCGGACACACACAAGAGAGAAATCTTATAGCTGTGATCAATGTGGGAAGAGTTTTTCTACATCTTGCTATCTAACTATTCACCAGAGAACACACACAGGAGAGAAACCTTATAGCTGTGATCAATGTGGGAAGAGTTTTATTGGCCTACAAACCCTGAAATCACACCAGAGAATACACACTGGAGAGAAACCTTTTAGCTGTGATCAATGTGGGAAGAGTTTTACTACATCTAGCTGTCTAACTAAACACCAGAGAATACACACTGGAGAGAAACCTTTTAGCTGGGATCAATGTGGGAAGAGTTTTACTACATCTAGCTGTCTAACTAAACACCAGAGAACACACACTGGAGAGAAATCTTATAGCTGTGATCAATGTGGGAAGAGTTTATCTCACCCAAGCAGCCTGATAGTACACCAGCGGACACACACAAGAGAGAAATCTTATAGCTGTGATCAATGTGGGAAGAGTTTTTCTACATCTTGCTATCTAACTATTCACCAGAGAACACACACAGGAGAGAAACCTCATGGCTGTGATCAATGTGGGAAGAGATACTCTGATAAAAGATCTCTGATTAAACATCAGAAAATACATGAAGGAGTTGTTTCATGATATCGATGAAATAATGTCACAATGTAGAATGTTTAAACATTGTAGTAGGAGTATATTAATGATGTCACAATGTAGAATGTTTTAACATTGTAGTAGGAGTATTTTAATGATGTCACAATGTAGAATGTTTTAACATTGTAGTAGGAGTATTTTAATGATGTCACAATGTAGAACCCTAAACGTTTGTTCCCTGTTCTATTGATTTCAGCATGATATGGATATTAGCCTCAGGGGGGAAATCCAGGCTCTGAAATGGAAGAGTACTATTTATGAGATTTAATAAAAAGTGACAATTTTTTTTAATAAAACTTGAATCAAAATGCAACACTTCAAAATGTTTAGGTTTTCAATATATCGCCAACTGTTTCTGCTTATTGGTTATTGATTTGGACACGTTAAAACTGTGTTTTGACATTGCACTATTCTCATTTAGCAAAATGTCATTGAAAAGACGTTGAAAATAAGACTATGCCCGATGTCCGGTTGTTGAAAGTGAAAGTTGAAAAGATGTCTTTTCTGGTCGTTTTTTCAATGACTTTAAAACAACTTCATTTCAACGTACTTGCAGCCTATACACATGGACACAGTATAATAAATTGGTCTATAATCAATTTTATTAACAATCCTACATCACTCCAGTATTTCTTTACAACATTAAAATGCTAATTGTCTTTATTCCACTACTGAAGAAGCATGACTCAAATCACCTCATATTTAAAAATAAGTAAAACATTTTTTTTAAATGAAATGTATGTATTCACTACTGTAAGTCGCTCTGGATAAGAGCGTCTGCTAAATGACTAAAATGTAAAATTTAAAAAATTTAAAACATTCAGCCTGACAAAATCAGATTTTTTTTATTATTTCATGCCTCACCATTAGGTTCATTATTGTCAATATGTATTAACAAAGGGGTGTACATTTGGTTTTGATATTTCATATTTACAATTCATGTAATACTTATTCATGCAACCAACTGACAATTTTTGGGTACAATTATATTGACATTGTTATCCTGCTTTTAGAATATCAGGGTTCATTCTCAGATGTGCCAACCCAAATGTACTAGAGCATGACATTGGGGACTGGGCCCCGATCCAACAACATGCCTATCTAGTGAACTCTGAAAAGAGAGAGAAGCTCTGACATGTCCGTGGTAAGGACAACTTGGATTCTTGGTTTGTCTCAAGGGTGGGCAGTCAAAAAGATTTGTGTTTTGCGTTTAGCCAGTGCGTTGCCATGGATCACAATTTCCGTGTTGGAGATGAGTTTTATCTCTTATTCTTTTCTGTATGTTTTTGAAACTGCACTGTTGGTTAGGGGCTCGTAAGTCAGCATTTCACTGTTAGGTCTACAGGTCTACTACACCTGTTGTATTCAGCACACGTGACTAATACAATTTGATTTGAGTTTATTTTTGGGTTCCTTCCAAGGGGACGAGTGTTCTAGAAGCTAGTGAGTTTTAGGATTCTATATAAAGAAAAAGGAGAAAAAAATAATACGATTGTATATTATTATTTAAATGCGTGTTTTTAATTGTTGACAGCCAGTAGACACCATGTTTGTATTGGTGAAGGTGAATCATTGTAGTTGATTATAATGTGAAATGGAAGTTGTTTTCTGTTGGTGGTGAGCAAACTTTTCCAACAAAAATATAGGATATATTTGTTGTCTTAAGGGGGAAGGTGTTACAGGCTTTGGTTTTTCCATTTATGTTTTGAGGTTGGACTTTAGCGCATCTAGCTCGTTAGCACGTCCAGCTCGTTAGCACGTCTAGCTCGTTAGCACGTCTAGCTCGTTAGCCCGTCTAGCTCGTTAGCACGTCTAGCTCGTTAGCCCGTCTAGCTCGTTAGCACGTCTAGCTCGTTAGCCCGTCTAGCCCGTTAGCACGTCTAGCCCGTTAGCACGTCTAGCTCGTTAGCACGTCTAGCTCGTTAGCACGTCTAGCTCGTCTAGCTCGTTAGCCCGTCTAGCTCGTTAGCCCGTTTAGCTCGTTAGCACGTCTAGCTCGTTAGCCCGTCTAGCTCGTTAGCACGTCTAGCTCGTTAGCACGTCTAGCTCGTTAGCCCGTCTAGCCCGTTAGCACGTCTAGCCCGTTAGCACGTCTAGCTCGTTAGCACGTCTAGCTCGTTAGCACGTCTAGCTCGTTAGCCCGTCTAGCTCGTTAGCCCGTTTAGCTCGTTAGCACGTCTAGCTCGTTAGCCCGTCTAGCTCGTTAGCACGTCTAGCTCGTTAGCACGTCTAGCTCGTCTAGCTCGTTAGCCCGTCTAGCTCGTTAGCCCGTCTAGCTCGTTAGCCCGTCTAGCCCGTTAGCACGTCTAGCTCGTTAGCCCGTCTAGCCCGTTAACACGTCTAGCTCGTTAGCACGTAGGACGCACTGATTGGTGTCACCTCGTTAGTCAGTATGTGTTACACCTGTGCTGGCTTGTCCATCTCGTTAGTGGGAAGGTGTTTCACCTGAGCTGGTCCAGGTTCTATTTAAGAGTGTCTGGCCCAGTGCTCCAGTTGTCTTGATACATGTGGAGAGTCAACACCTTTAGTTGCTCCACCTTTTTGGTTTGCTTCCTGTCTTTAAGTTTGTTGTGGGTTTTTCTTTTGTTTCCCTCTTCTTGGGCAGATTTAGTGGGTCTCATGGTGGATGTCTTTTAGGTCCCAGTTGTTGTTACTAGTCAACTTTCAGTGGACACCCCCATAGTTTCTTTCAGAGACCCTCCTAAAACCCAACCTGTTTAGTTGTGGTTGTTGTCAGTGACTCTTCATTTGTTCCCCTCTTCCATTTTAGTGATATTTGCTGTAGATCTTAGCAACAAACTATGGAGTAAAACAAGCTTATGTTTTGGGTTGGATGTTGCATCCAATTCTTAGTATTTTAATCAATGGCATTTCATCAGAATGCTCATTAGTCTTTCAGTTGTTATTATTCTGTTTGTTGTGTACTAAGTATTTGTTTTTTCCTGTGGAGCCTTTGTGTTGCATCCATGTCTGAAATGTGCTGTATAAATAAAGTTTGATTTGAACATACTGTAAAACAAATGAACCCAATCACTATTTTAGTAGTTTATTAAAGTAAATTAGGCTTTATGACTGCTGAATACCAACTATCAATCACTTAGATCATGTATTTTCAGGTAGAGATACATCCTTGGGACTTCCCTAGCCCATTGAAGTTGACATTTAAAGGGGTTAAGGTAGGGGTTAAGATTAGGGTTTAGGGTAGAGATGTCCCAAGGATCCCAGATAGCATTGACCTTCATACATTCTTCTGTCTCATTTACATAGCAAGTGTAAAATAAACAGACAAGACAAGTAGGCATTATGGATTATGGTCATTGTAGTTAATTAGGACACGGTTGATTGGTTATCAGACAAGGTTCATTACACTGCTAGCTGGTAGGACTGCTTTGCTGGATTATACTATAGCTGAGATCCCAATACCCATGTAAACATAGCTTACTGACAGATCAATGAGGTCAGATCCCAATACCCATGTAGACATAGCTTACTGACAGATCAATGAGGTCAGATCCCATGTAAACATAGCTTACTGACAGATCAATGAGGTTAGATCCCAATACCCATGTAGACATAGCTTACTGACAGATCAATGAGGTTAGATCCCAATACCCATGTAGACATAGCTTACTGACAGATCAATGAGGTCAGATCCCAATACCCATGTAGACATAGCTTACTGACAGATCAATGAGGTCAGATCCCATGTAAACATAGCTTACTGACAGATCAATGAGGTTAGATCCCAATACCCATGTAGACATAGCTTACTGACAGATCAATGAGGTTAGATCCCAATACCCATGTAGACATAGCTTACTGACAGATCAATGAGGTCAGATCCCAATACCCATGTAGACATAGCTTACTGACAGATCAATGAGGTTGGATCCCAATACCCATGTAAACATAGCTTACTGACAGATCAATGAGGTTAGATCCCAATACCCATGTAGACATAGCTTACTGACAGATCAATGAGGTCAGATCCCAATACCCATGTAGACATAGCTTACTGACAGATCAATGAGGTCAGATCCCAATACCCATGTAAACATAGCTTACTGACAGATCAATGAGGTCAGATCCCAATACCCATGTAGACATAGCTTACTGACAGATCAATGAGGTCAGATCCCATGTAAACATAGCTTACTGACAGATCAATGAGGTTAGATCCCAATACCCATGTAGACATAGCTTACTGACAGATCAATGAGGTTAGATCCCAATACCCATGTAGACATAGCTTACTGACAGATCAATGAGGTCAGATCCCAATACCCATGTAGACATAGCTTACTGACAGATCAATGAGGTCAGATCCCATGTAAACATAGCTTACTGACAGATCAATGAGGTTAGATCCCAATACCCATGTAGACATAGCTTACTGACAGATCAATGAGGTTAGATCCCAATACCCATGTAGACATAGCTTACTGACAGATCAATGAGGTCAGATCCCAATACCCATGTAGACATAGCTTACTGACAGATCAATGAGGTTGGATCCCAATACCCATGTAAACATAGCTTACTGACAGATCAATGAGGTAAGATCCCAATACCCATGTAGACATAGCTTACTGACAGATCAATGAGGTTAGATCCCAATACCCATGTAGACATAGCTTACTGACAGATCAATGAGGTCAAATCCCAATACCCATGTAAACATAGCTTACTGACAGATCAATGAAGTCAGATCCCAATACCCATGTAAACATAGCTTACTGACAGATCAATGAGGTCAGATCCCAATACCCATGTAAAAATAGCTTACTGACAGATCAATGAAGTTAGATCCCAATACCCATGTAGACATAGCTTACTGACAGATCAATGAAGTCAGATCCCAATACCCATGTAGACATAGCTTACTGACAGATCAATGAAGTCAGATCCCAATACCCATGTATTGCCAACAAGTTGATTATAGCGGTAGTTGTTTCGATAGTGAAGTACTTTACAGTTATTTTGACCGCGGTGGTTATTGGAGTCGTGGTTTCCTGGAAGAAACCGTTGTTGTGCATCATCTTTCAACGCTCCAATATCTGATAATGATCAAACCTGTAGAGGCTATTTGGAAATTAAACTTTTATTAACCTGAAAGCGTTGCTTCATAGTTGAAACATCTGTTGTGTTGGTAGAATGTGGAAAGACCCACCTCATTGGTTAATATTCACTGTAGTAGAAACATCTGTTGTGTTGGTAGAATGTGTAAAGACCCACCTCATTGGTTAATATTCACTGTAGAATTAACATCTGTTGTGTTGGTAGAATGTGGAAAGACCCACCTCATTGGTTAATATTCACTGTAAAATTACCATCTGTTAGGTTGGTAGAATGTGTAAAGACCCACCTCATTGGTTAATATTCACTGTAAAATTACCATCTGTTAGGTTGGTAGAATGTGGAAAGACCCACCTCATTGGTTAATATTCACTGTAGTAGAAACATCTGTTGTGTTGGTAGAATGTGGAAAGACCCACCTCATTGGTTAATATTCACTGTAGTAGAAACATCTGTTAGGTTGGTAGAATGTGTAAAGACCCACCTCATTGGTTAATATTCACTGTAGTGGAAACATCTGTTGGGTTTGTAGAATGTGGAAAGACCACCTCATTGGTTAATATTCACTGTAGTATTACCATCTGTTGGGTTGGTAGAATGTGGAAAGACCCACCTCATTGGTTAATATTCACTGTAGTAGAAACATCTGTTGGGTTGGTAGAATGTGTAAAGACCCACCTCATTGGTTAATATTCACTGTAGTAGAAACATCTGTTGGGTTGGTAGAATGTGGAAAGACCCACCTCATTGGTTAATATTCACTGTAGTAGAAACATCTGTTGTGTTGGTAGAATGTGGAAAGACCCACCTCATTGGTTAATATTCACTGTAGTAGAAACATCTGTTGTGTTGGTAGAATGTGTAAAGACCCACCTCATTGGTTAATATTCACTGTAGTATTAACATCTGTTGTGTTGGTAGAATGTGGAAAGACCCACCTCATTGGTTAATATTCACTGTAGTAGAAACATCTGTTGGGTTGGTAGAATGTGGAAAGACCCACCTCATTGGTTAATATTCACTGTAGTAGAAACATCTGTTGTGTTGGTAGAATGTGGAAAGACCCACCTCATTGGTTAATATTCACTGTAGTAGAAACATCTGTTGGGTTGGTAGAATGTGGAAAGACCCACCTCATTGGTTAATATTCACTGTAGTAGAAACATCTGTTGGGTTGGTAGAATGTGGAAGAAGGTTATTATTACTTATTACAAATCTGCAGTTGTCTGACTATTATATTATTATTTAATGAAATAAATGTAAAAATGCACTTTTTGTCTGGAAATAAAATCAACATTTATCTGCGTTTTCCTCCAGTCAACAGACGGAGATGTGCGTCTTTCAGGCGATGCTTTCAGCATGACATATAATCTAGTGGACGGAACACTTCTTCAACAACATCTGGTCAGACACCTCGGTAGCTTCCTAGCCGAATCATTCAAGCTGTTCAGACTGCTTCGGTGTATATTTGTCACTGTATTTTAAACATAATTCTGTCTTATAACTATTTTCTCCATTTAATGTCATATTTCCGTTTAGTCAGGTAACGGTAGCTGGCATGATAAATTAGCCTATCACTAGGCTAGTCGCGAGGGGGCGCTGAAGATGGCGGCGAGTGCAGACGAGATTCCAGCTTGCTCCGAGTATCCTTAACTTTTATCCCTCTCAAACGTACTTAAATGTAACGGAACTTGGCTTATAGTAAACACAATAGAGAACAACACTTAGTTGACCGATAATTTGATTCATAACTTTGAGAAATGGAAGGAAAAAATGTGCGAAAGAGCAAAGGGAGGAGAAGGCAGTTGCTAGCTGAGCACTCATACGTTGGAGAAAAACCGCCACCTGACTCCTCAGGAGAAGAAATGGAGGATTCTGGACATTCGGTTGATTCTGAAAATGCAGTCAATAGTCCTGCACCCAAAAGACACATAAAGAATTGTCTTTGCGCGAACTACAGGTCAACATAATCGATGCTGTAAACGAAAGAGCCGACGGTCTGGAGAAAATGATACGCGAAAACACATCAAAAATAGTTGACCTCGAGACCTCTCTGAATCATGCATACAAGAGTATCGAAGAGCTTAAACTTGCAAACACTGCTACGTCTGAGAAATGCACTGCTCAGGAGAAGACCATCGCAGACATGCAAGAGCGCTTATCGGAAGCAGAGCGATACCGGAGAAGGTGGGGGCTACGGCTTTACGGTGTCCCCGAGGACCAGGATGAGAATGTGAAGCGCTTAGTAAGAGACATCTGTAACCGTGTGGCACCGGACTTCCCCGATGGATATATGGATATGGCTGTGGATGTCGCTCATCGTATTGGGAAGAAACAAGATGCCATCGTCAGCCGATCGATCATCATCCAGTTTGCTTTTCGCACAGCGAGAGATGCAGTTTGGAAGAAAGCAAAGGAAAGCGCCTTTCTGAAAGAGAGAAAACTTAGATTCGGTGAGGACTTGACTGCAGCAGACAAGGCAGCAAAGGCAAAATTGTGGCCTCTCGTACAACAGGCCCGAAATCAAGGAAACGGTGGATACTACAGGGGAATCAGAGCCTTTTTCGCCAACTGTAAAGAAATACGACCGGGGTGATTTGTTCTGTCGGTAGGATTACAAGGTAGTTCCTTCCCCACTGCAAACTGAACGTTCTACTTTTGAAACATGGTGTTACTATTTTACAAGTTAAGATTTCTGTTAATACATATATTAAGCAACCTTTTATAGAGAGGGTAAAGTTGAGATTGCATAGGATTTTTCTTTCTATTCTATAGATATGGACTTGAAGTTTATGTCAATCAATGCCAGGGGGATACGTAACCTGTTGAAGAGAAAAGCTTTTTTTTTGTTTTGTAAGGACTGCAACGCAGATCTTGTATTCGTTCAAGAAACACATTCATGCAAAGAGGACTATAATTATTGGAAAAATCAGTGGGGCAGTGACATTTTTTTGGCCCACGGGACAAATTATTCAGCTGGGGTTGCAATTTTAGCACACAATTTCAAAGGGAAATGTTTGTTTACTCAAATGGACTCCAATGGACATTGGCTAGTAGCGGTCATCAACCACATGGACAGATTATCTGTGTTGTGTAATGTATATGGATACTGTTCTAGTCCTCCAAATAACTTACTTCTAGAGGAAATTGAAGAAATTCTTAAAAGTCTTCTGAGAAAATATCCATCCAGTCAGATAATAGTTGGTGGAGATTTTAATATGGTTTATTCTAATGAGACTGATAGATTGCCTCATAGGCCTAACATTGGTGTGAACAAGTTGGTGAATTTCTGCCAAAGCCTGGACTTAATTGACATATGGAGAGTAAAAAACCCTGGAGAGATACAATACACATGGAGTAATAGAGATCGTTCCTTACAATCAAGAATTGATTTGTGGGTGATAACCTCTAGTCTTGTGCCCAACACTGTAGAGGTAAAAATACTGCCTGCAGTCCTGACGGATCATAAAGTCATATGGTTGACTGTAAGAATATGCAGTAATGATGGTAAGAAATACTCTGGTGGTTACTGGAAACGAAATAACTCATTGTTATTGCATGATGATTTAAAAAATGTGATTAAGAATCTAATCTCTGTTTACTGGAGTTTAGCTACATCTAATGCAGAATATGGGAAATATTGGGAACTGCTGAAATTTAAAATCCGCTCAGCCTGTATTACTTATGGAAAACGGCTTGCTTTAAGAAGGAGATGTGAGGTAGCTGAACTCTCTAAGACAATTGCCGATATCACAGAGATTGAGCATCTTGATCTTAATGAGAAAGCTAAATTGAATGATTTACAGAATCAACTAGATACATTGTATGAGGAAAAGGCTAGAGGAGCTTTCATAAGATCTAGAAAACAATGGCTTGAAAAAGGTGAAAAGAACAGTAGCTACTTTTTTAATTTGGAGAAGAGGAGAGGGGAACTCAACACACTTCGGAAACTTAAGATTAATGGGGTTACCACTGAGGATAGAGAGTTGTTATCAGAATTTACCACTAAATTTTATGAGAATCTTTACTCCTTAGATAACAATTTGAGTGACTCTAAGGATCTCCTTGATTCTATAGAGAATGTTAATTCGATTAGTGAAGAACTCAATCAGTCTTGCTGCCAAGATTTATCCATTATGGACATCCAGTACGGGGTTGCTCAGTTAAAAAAGAACAAATCTCCAGGTTGTGATGGATTAACCTCTGAATTTTACAAAACCTTCTTTGAAGAAATAGCACCTTTTTTCCTTGAAACCTTTAAGGAGGCTATAAAGAAGGGAGAACTACCTGCCTCTCTGAAGCAAGGGGTTATTACTCTTATACCTAAACCACACAAGGATCTCCTAAGTATTGATAATTGGCGTCCAATCACACTCCTAAATAACGACTACAAAATTATAGCCTTAATCTTTGCAAAAAGGTTAAAGTCTTGCTTAAATGATCTGATTGATGAATGTCAATCAGGGTTTATGAAAGGGCGCCATATATCTAATAATCTCAGGCTGGTGTTAGACTTGGTTGAGTATTGTGATCTATTAGATGACTTCCCTGTTATCCTATTTTGGGATTTTCAGAAAGCATTTGATACAGTAAGTCACAATTTTATCTTTGATTGTCTTAAGCATTTGAAATTTGGTCATTTCTTTGTTGATGCTATTAGAACTCTGTATAATGGTGGCAATAGCTGTATCAAACTCTGTCATGGAACATCCTCAAGATTTAACATTTACAAAGGAATACGACAAGGTTGTCCAATTTCACCTTTTTTATTTTTGTTAGTTTCTCAAATGTTATCCTCATTAGTTCATAAAAGTCAATTTGAAGGCATTACATTCCAGTCCAGAGAGATCAAGATATCCCAACTGGCGGATGACACCTCACTTTTTTTGAAAAATGTATCTCAAGCTAGATTAGCATTGGATATCGTGAAGCAGTTCTCCAAAATCTCAGGCTTGACTTTAAATCTTTCCAAATGTGAGTTGTTTGTTGTGAAAGGAGCTGTCAACCCAGCAGATTGTAACATCTCTGAAAAAGATACTGTAACCTACCTCGGTGTAAAGATCACCAAAAATCTTAAGGCTATGAATGATCTTAATTTGAACCCTGTAACTGAATCTGTCAAAAAAAAATTCTCCTCATGGTTAGGGAGGGATTTAAGTCTTCAAGGAAGGGTGCTTTTATCCAAAGCTGAGGGGCTATCTCGTGCATCCTATCTTTTTTCATCTATTGACATTCCCAAATCCACTTGCTGTACCTTAGATAGGCTTTTGTACAACTTCATATGGAAAAACAAGCCACATAAGATATAAAGAGATGTTATCACCAACAGGGTTTGTGATGGCGTCTAAATGTCTTAGATTTCACTCTCTTCAATCAGATATCAAAGGTCAACTGGATTAAAAGGTACATTAAAAATCCTCATAGCTTCTGGAATATTATACCTCATTTTGTTTTTCAGAAGTTCAGAGGGCTTAATTTTTTACTACAATGTCCATATATTGTGGGTAAAATTCCTGTGAAACTGGCGGTTTTTCACAAGCAGGCTTTAATGTGCTGGGCTTTGTTGTATAAACACAACTTTTCACCTCATAAATGTTTTATTTGGAACAATGGGTCGATATTACATAGAAATAAGATGTTATTTAACCATAAATGGTTCTGGAAAAACATTGTTCTTGTCAGCCAATTGGTTAATAACAGTGGGAATCTATTTACACGGAGAGAATTTATGGAAATATACAACTTTGAGGTTTCAAGCAAGGAATATGACACTGTTATTAAAGCTATACCTAGTGGGATAAAAACTTTACTTCCGAATAATGCATATTTTGGAATATCTCTGATTGTAAGCGATATTCAGGTGAATGGCATTGGTCTACTAGATACGATAATTCAACAATCGTTTAATAAGGGATATTTTCTACAGGAAGTCTATTCCCTCTGCGATATTTTATTGGGCTTCATCGTTTGATGTAAACTGGCGCCGTGCTTGGCTCACTCTACACAGATTTATGGTGACCAATAAAGTAAAGGAGATCTCCTTTAAGATAATCCATAGATGCTATCCGTGTAATAGCTTAATTTCTAAATATATATTTGACGTTACCCGTGAATGCAGTTTTTTGTGAACTAGAAACTGAATCTATTAAACACTTATTCTGTAATTGTTTATATAGTGAAGTGTTTTGGACTGATGTAAAACTATATCTTAGCCGCAAATTGCATACAACCATTGATATTACTAAGTTTGACATATTATTTTACTACACTGATTCCACAATTGGACGTGAGTATGTCATAAATCTCTTTATTTTATTAGGAAAATCTTTCATCCATAAATCAAAATTTATGAAGAAAAAGCCCCTTTTCTTAATTTTTTCATCTGATTTGGAACAGTACGTAGAATCTTTAAAACGTATACAAAACAATATGTCAAAAAAATGTATTCGATATATGTCTGTATTTGATTTGATATAATAGTTTTTTTATTTTTCTCTAATTTCTTTGGAGTCCCTCTGGCTGTTATGTTATGTTATGTTTATGTTTTGCATGTTACTGTTATTTACAACAAGTTAAATAAAGATTTGTGCAAACTTAATTTTTTTTTTTTTTAAAAACCCTCTCTCCTAGTGTTTCTGTCCACCATCTTTGATCCAGTTCAGTTCTGTGTAGGGGTACCCCTCTCTCCAAGTGTTTCTGTCCGCCATCTTTGCTGAAGAAAGTCTCACAGTCACTAGTGCAGCAGCAGCCTCCCCTGGTCCTAGTGCCGCCCGTTAAGAAGTTTAAGATGCGACGTTGACGAAAAAAAGAAATCACAGAAAAAATATATTGACTGATATGATTTATTTGGGGGGGGGGCTAATGAATATTTTAGTACCAGCGATGTCCCTTATTCCCACCCTTTAACTTTTTGTCTGACAAAATAAACATTTTACTCAACTGCGTTACCCACTCCAGTCAGCAGATGGCGGTGTGGGAATTTAAGGTAATGCTGTTGGTGTGACGTATAATGTAGTGGACGGAACTCTTCTTTCAACAGCAGCAACAGTGATTCAGCCGCCTCGGTAGCTTGCTAGACAAAATAGCCGAACCAATAAAACTCTTTAGACGCTTTCGTGTATATTAGCCACTGTGTTTTAAACCCACTTCTGTCGTCTAGTTAGTTATCCGTTTTAATTTCATATTTACGGTGTTGTTGTTATTATTCAGCTAGCGGGCTGGTTGAGTTAGCATTAGCCTAGCTAGCTAACATCTCCAACCATGCGGTCACTGAGCTACTCTCCTGCTAAAGAAGATGAGAACATCACAGTAAAACAAGAAGTAGAGGGTGAGGCCGTTACTGTGAAAGAAGAAATAGACGCGTTCAGAGTGAAAGAGGAGGAGGATGTTACAGTAAAAGAAGAGGAGGATGCAGTTTATGGAGTGAAAGAGGAAGAGGGGGAGATGACTGTTACATCCATAGAGGAGGAAACTGGATATCTGGGCCCGGTTTCGCAAACGCATCTTAAGGCGTCCAATGGTTCTAACGGTGAACTCAGCCATAAGATGGTTTTGAGAAACCGTTCCCTGATTAACACTAGTAAGTACTGTCTTAAATACAGAGGCACAAACTCTGCAGTTGTTGAACTGATGTTTGGTGTTAAAGCGGAAATCTGCAATAGCTACATCCATATTTAGACTTTTATATTATTTATTTATAGCCATTGATTCTTGAAGAATAAAACACATGTCTCATGAGCTTAGTTCAACTGTTGTTCCCCATCAGAACCACAAATAAGCTTTTTTTACTCCAACGTCTAGAAAGAATGTAAATCAACACTGTATCAACATGGTTAAAACTATAATGTTGATATCATGGATTGTCAGTCCTTGCATCCATAGGTCTGTCTATGAGTTTGAAAGTAGTTACATTTCTCCAACCCCATCATCTTATTACCAAAACAGTGTTTGAACTGCAGATTTGGTTGATTGATTGCTGTGTGGGTTTTTTAAACGGCAACAAAATGGCTGCTCAGAGACGTGGTTTGGTAAACAGCTGAGGGATGGGGGATGGAGAAATGTAATCACTCTCAAATTCATAGAGAAAGCTATTGTAGTGTGGTTAGATTAACGAGAGTCTTGTCTTTAAAAATGGTGTAAAATAGTCATATGTTTGAGAAATTGAAGTTATAACATTTCTAAGGTATTTCGTATTTCGCGCCACTCGATTCCACTGGCTGTTGACTAGGTGGGACGATTCGTCCCACATACCTGAGAGAGGTTAACCTGTCTAGGCGAGGTCTACAGCCAGTGGAATCGCGTGGCGCTAAATACAAATACCTCAAAAATGCTATAACTTAAATTTCTCAAACATATGACTATTTTACACCATTTTAAAGACAAGACTCGTTAATCTAACCACATTGTCCGATTTCAAAAAGGCTTTACAGCGAAAGCAAAACATTAGATTGTCAGGAGAGTACCCAGCCAGAAATAATCAGACACCCATTTTTCAAGCTAGCATATAATGTCACAAAAACCAAAACCACAGCTAAATGCAGCACTAACCTTTGATGATCTTCATCAGATGACACTCCTAGGACATTATGTTATACAATACATGCATGTTTTGTTCAATCAAGTTCATATTTATATCAAAAACGTGTGGTTAGATTAACGAGAGTCTTGTCTTTAAAATGGTGTAAAATAGTCGTATGTTTTAAAAAATTAAATAATTGCATTTTTGAGGTTTTTGTATTTCGCGCCATGCGACCCCATTGGCTTTTGGCTAGGGGTTCCGCTAGCGGAACGCCTAGATGTAATAAGTTAATGCAGGGAAACTTAAATCCGTTTTACCAAATTTCTATCAGCATGTTAAATGTTCAACCAGAGGGAAAACAACTCTGGACCACCTTTACTCCACACACAGAGACACATACAAAGCTCTCCCTCGCCCTCTATTTGGCAAATCTGACCATAATTCTATCCTCCTGATTCCTGCTTACAAGTTAAAATTAAAGCAGGAAGCACCAGTGACTCAATCAATAAGAAAGTGGTCAGATGAAGCAGATGCTAAGCTACAGGACTGTTTTGCTAGCACAGACTGGAATATGTTCCGGGATTCCTCCGATGGCATTCAGGAGTACACCACCACAGTCACTGGCTTCATCAATCAGTGCATCGATGAAGTCGTCCCCACAGTGAACGTACGTACATACCCCAACCAGAAGCCATGGATTACAGGCAACATCCGCACTGAGCTAAAGGCTAGAGCTGCCGCATTCAAGGAGCGGGACTCTAACCCGGAAGCTTATAAGAAATCCCGCTATGCAATCTCTATTGCACTCCACACTGCCCTTTCCCACCTGGACAAAAGGAACACCTATGTCAGAATGCTATTCATTGACTACAGCTCAGCGTTCAACACCATAGTGCCCTCAAAGCTCATCACTAAGCTAAGGAACCTGGAACTATACACCTCCCTCTGCAACTGGATCCTGGACTTCCTGACGGGCCGCCCCCATGTTGTAAGCGTATGTAACAACACATACGCCACGCTGATCCTCAACACAGGGGCCCCTAAGGGATGAGTGCTCAGTTCACTCATGATTGCACAGCCAGGTACAACTCCAACACCATCATTAAGTTTGCCGATGACACAACAGTGGTAGGCCTGATCAACAACGAGACAGCCTATAGGGAGGTCAGAGACCTGGCCATGTGGTGCAAGGACAACAATCTCCCCCTCAACGTGATCAAGATTTGGCATGGGTCCTCAGATCCTCAAAAGGTTCTACAGCTGCACCATCGATTGCATCTGACTGGTTGCATCACTGCCTGGTATGGCAGCTGCTCGGCCTCTGACCGCAAGGCACTACAGAGGGTAGTGCGAATGGCCCAGTACATCACAAAAGACAAACTTTCGCCTTCACTGTAATGGCATTAAAATAATTGCCAGAATATTATACAATGACTTATCAACAGCTGTAAAAATTTGACCCCCACAGAAAATCTTCACCGGCAGTTATAGAAAGACCTATATACAAAATAACCATAGATTCTTAAAGAATATAACTTATAAATGCCTCAAATGTTTCAACTGTATTACCCCATCAGAAGCCAAAACATAAGCTTGTATAAGGCCACTGTTTGTAAACAAATACTATATGGCTGAGGAGTAGGATCGATCAAAGCGTTCTGACCTCACAACGACAGTAAAGCACCCAAGATAACTGGCTAACGTTGGATAGCTTGCTAGACACAAATGAGAGAGAACCTCACTCTTACCATTTTACTTGCCCTAGCAGAGCTGGTTAGGCTGTTTTCATGTTATCCAGAGCGTTGGTGACTAACTGTGCTGCTGGCAACAATTTAATTTGAGCTTTTTTGCCAACGTTTACTGACACGGCCATATCCAACAGGTGTTGAGTGTTAGTAAATTCATCAGTTATTCTGCGCCCTTGTACACTCAGACGAGAGTGCTCTGAAATCGGAGTAGAGAGCCAGAGTGAATTTACAAACGCACCCAAATTAACAATGTCCATTGAGAACGCACACGACCCCTTGGCTAAGAATGATGTGATACAGGCGGTGATACAGCCCGACAGGATGCTCTCGATTGTGCATCTGTAAAAGTTTGTGAGTGATTTTGGTGACAAGTCGACCATTACACTGGATAATCGCAGCTAGCTAGCTGCTACCGAGTGGCCCAGCCTCGAAGCTAGCCTTGAGCCAGGCCCATCTCCCGGCCTGCTCAGTGGACCCTATGATCACTCAGCTACACAGCTGATTCCTCCCAGACTCTTCACTAAGACGACTAGAAGCCACTACATCACCGGATTCCTGCCGTAAACTCTGGACCTTTGCACCAGATTGGCTATAGTGGCTAATGCCCTTGTCCCGAAGCTAGCACCAGTTAGCCTCGAGCCAGGTGCTTCTCCCGGCTAGCAAACAAAATTACTCCTGCTACAATAGCTATTTTGCCACTTGGCCTGGACCCTTTGTCAACACGGAGTACCACCGATCCTTCACGACTGGTCTGCCAACATAATTCCGTCCGATGTGCCCTCAACCGACCTTTGCAGGACGTCGGTGATTCCCTTGTCCCGAAGCTAGCACCAGTTAGCCTCGAGCCAGGCGCATCTCCCGGCTAGCGTAGTAACGACTACCTACCGGCTTCCCTGGTTCATATATTGCTGTTCACTGGACCCTATGATCACTTGGCTACATAGATGATGCCTGCTGGACTGTTCATTAACCTGTTGGGGATAGGGGGCAGTATTTGCACGGCCGGATAAAAAACGTACCCGATTTAATCTGGTTACTACTCCTGCCCAGTTACTAGAATATGCATATGCATATAATAGTTTGATTTGGATAGAAAACACCCTAAAGTTTCTAAAACTGTTTGAATGGTGTCTGTGAGTATAACAGAACTCATTTGGCAGGCCAAAACCTGAGAAGATTCCAAACAGGAAGCGCTCTCTCTGACTATTTCTTGGTCTTCTTGATCATCTCTATCCAAAACAGGGGATCTCTGGCATAACGTGACATTTTCTAACGCTCCCATAGGCTCTCAGAAGGCGCCAGAACATTGAATGATGACTTTGCAGGCCATGGCTGAAAAACAGTAGCGCATTTGGATAGTGGTCGATCTGAGAACAATGAGACTGGGGTGCTCGTGCACGAGCCGACACCATGTTTACTTTCTCTCTCTTTGAACGAAAACAACGACTCCCGGTCGGAATATTATCGCTTTTTTACGAGAAAAATCGGCATAAAAATTGATTTTAAACAGCGTTTGACATGCTTCGAAGTACGGTAATGGAATATTTTGAATTTTTTTGTCACAAAACACGGCGGGCGCGTCACCATTCTTTACCCTTCGGATAGTGTCTTGAACGCACGAACAAAACGCCGCTATTTGGATATAACTATGGATTATTTGGAACCAAATCAACATTTGTTATTGAAGTAGAAGTCCTGGGAGTGCATTCTGACGAAGAACAGCAAAGGTAATCCAATTTTTCTTATAGTAAATCTGAGTTTGGTGAGTACCACACTTGGTGGGTGTCAAAATAGCTAGCCTGTGATGGCCGGGCTATCTACTCAGAATATTGCAAAATGTGCTTTCACCGAAAAGCTATTTTAAAAATCGGACATAGCGATTGCATAAAGGAGTTCTGTATCTATAATTCTTATTAAAGTAATTGTTATGTTTTTTGTGAACGTTTATCATGAGTAATTTAGTAAATTCACCGGAAGTTTTCGGTGGGTATGCTAGTTCTGAACGTCATATGCTAATGTAAAATGCTGTTTTTTGATATAAATATGAACTTGATTGAACAAAACATGCATGCATTGTATAACATAATGTCCTAGGAGTGTCATCTGATGAAGATCAAAGGTTAGTGCTGCATTTAGCTGTGGTTTTGGTTTTTGTGACATTATATGCTAGCTTGAAAAATGGGTGTGTGATTATTTCTGGCTGGGTACTCTGCTGACATAATCTAATGTTTTGCTTTCGTTGTAAAGCCTTTTTTAAATCGGACAATATGGTTAGATAAAGGAGAGTCTTGTCTTTAAAATGGTGTAAAATAGTCATATGTTTGAAAAATTGAAGTTTTGGGATTTTTGAGGAGTTTGTAATTCGTACCACACCCTATCATTGGATATTGGAGCGGTGTTCCGAATGTACACGACCCCTTGGCTAAGAATAACGTGAATAATCAAGTCAATAAACGTTGGGTAGTTAGTTGGAATATAGTTAATATACTGTTAATATACTGGCAAGTTTGATGTAAAAGTAGCCAACTAATGTTAGGTAGCTAGCTGACATACTGGTACATACTGCTGTGAAGATATGCTATGCGGTTTGTAAGGATAGCGTAGCTAACATAATGTGTAACATAACTTATTTGAAAAATCATTACATTGCTCAACATTTGTCATAATTAGTTAAAGCAGTTCATTTGTTTCCGCTCTCTCGTCGGACTTCGACTGCATATTTTCCGCCATTTTCTTCAAATCTGAAAATAGTTGAAGCCACGCCCATTTCCTGAAGAATTGCATTTTGGGCCCTAAAAGCACAGAAAGTGTCCTCTGCATGTTTACCTCGTATTTTGTTGAATTTAGTACATCCGGGAACTTTTGGCATACTAACTATATACATACTATGACAAATAAGCATACTATATACTAAATTCACGTCACAAATAGTACGGTTAGTAAGAGTATTCTAACACAGCTCAGGTCAATGGGCAGCCATTTTGTTTCTGTTTAAAAACTAGTTTGCCCCTTTAAAAAATCCACACAATCAATCAACCAATCTGCAGTTGAAACAATAACAAAGCTGTAATTCCACCACTGTTTTGCTAATAAGATGATGGATGGGGCTGGAGAAATGTAACTAGTCTCAAATGCATAGACAAACCTATGGAAGCAAGGACTGACCATCCATGATATCAACATTATAGTTGTAACTATGTTTTGAGGCTATACAGTGTTGGTTTACATTGTTTCTGAACATGGGAGTAAAAAACGCTTATTTGGGGTTCTAATGGGGTACAACAGTTGAACTAAGCTCATGAGGCATGTGTTATATTCTTCAAGAATCAATGGCTATAAATAAATAATTTAAAACGTCTAAATATGGATGTAGATATTGCATATTTCCCCTTTAACACCACACATCAGTTCAACAACTGCAGAGTTTGTGCCTCTGTTTTTAAGACAGTACTTACTAGAGTTAATCAGGGAACGGTTTCTCAAAACCATCTTATGGCTAAGTTCACCGTTAGAACCATTGGACGCCTTAAGATGCGTTTGGGAAACCGGGCCCAGATATCCAGTTTCCTCCTCTATGGATGTAACAGTCATCTCCCCCTCTTCCTCTTTCACTCCATAAACTGCATCCTCCTCTTCTTTTACTGTAACATCCTCCTCCTCTTTCACTTTGAACGCGTCTTTTTCTTCTTTCACAGTAACGGCCTCACCCTCTACTTCTTGTTTTACTGTGATGTTCTCTTCTTTAGCAGGAGGAGAGTAGCTCAGTGACCGCATGGTCGGGATGTTAGCTAGCTAGGCTAATGCTAACTTAACCAGCCCGCTAGCTGAATAATAATAACAACACCGTAAATATGAAATTAAAACGAATAACTAACTAGACGACAGTAGTGGGTTTAAAACACACTAGCTAATGTTAGTGTCGTGGAAAATTGTCTTGAGAATAACACTTCTTACAAGAACTTGTAAATTCAATATAGACTTTAATACAGAGTAGTAAAGCCGAGTCGGTCCGCGGAACAACAACTCCCTTCTTTAGGCCCCGGCTCTGCTTTTATACACATACAATACATAGGTCCATCCTCTATGTAAATAAAGTAAAACCCCCTATTCGATCTGCCATCTTTTTCTTTCCACCCAATGGACAACGCCCGTATCTTCTTTTAGCTCTAACATAGTATGGGCTAGCCTCATATGGATATGAAATAATGCTTGCATTGCATGCTTTCTCCCACACTGTCTGTCTGTTCAGTAACACCTCCTAACCCTAACCTGTCTGTCTGTCTGTCTGTCTGTCTGTCTGTTCAGTAACACCTCCTAACTCTAACCTGTCTGTCTGTCTGTCTGTCTGTCTGTCTGTCTGTCTGTCTGTCTGTCTGTCTGTCTGTCTGTCTGTCTGTCTGTCTGTCTGTACAGTAACACCTCCTAACCCTAACCTGTCTGTCTGTCTGTTCAGTAACACCTCCTAACCTACCTGTCTGTCTGTCTGTCTGTCTGTCTGTCTGTCTGTCTGTCTGTCTGTCTGTCTGTTCAGTAACACCTCCTAACCCTAACCTGTCTGTCTGTAGGAGACTGGGAGTAGATCTGGGGGAGACTGACGTCTACCAGGATTCTAATGGAGGTGAGGAAGAGGAGGAGGATGATGATGATGGTGGTAGTGATGGTTCTGTGTGACCCCTGACCTGACCTCTTGTCTCCATAGAAACGCGTATCCAGATCCAGGAGTCGGTCAGAGGGAGAGACGTTTATCCTGGATACACCGGGTGTACACCGTTTTGTTTATATTGGATACACCGGGTGTACACCGTTTATGTTATACTGGATACACCGGGTGTACACCGTTTAGATTATAGTGGATACACCGGGTGTACACCGTTTAGTTTATTCTGGATACAACGGGTGTACACCATTTAGATTATACTGGATACACCGGGTGTACACCATTTAGATTATACTGGATACACCGGGTGTATACCGTTTAGTTTATCCTGGATACACCGGGTGTACACCGTTTAGTTTATCCTGGATACACCGGGTGTACACCGTTTAGTTTATACTGGATACACCGGGTGTACACCGTTTAGTTTATACTGGATACACCGGGTGTACACCGTTTCGATTATACTGGATACACCGGGTGTACACCGTTTCGATTATACTGGATACACCGGGTGTACACCATTAGTTATACTGGATACACCGGGTGTACACTGTTTAGTTTATACTGGATACACCGGGTGTACAGCGTTAGTTTATACTGTATACACCGGGTGTACAGCGTTAGTTTATACTGGATACACTTTTGAACTCAATCAGCATGACAGAGTGATCTCCAGCCTTGTCCTCGTCAACACTCACACCTGTGTCAACGAGAGAATCACTGACATAATGTCAGCTGGTCCTTTTGTGGCAGGGCTGAAATGCAGTGGAAATGTTTTTTGGGGGATTCAGTTCATTTGCATGGCAAAGAGGAACTTTGCAATTAATTATTCATCTGATCACTCTGCATAACATTAGGGAGTTTATGCAAATTGGCGTCATACAAACTAAGGCAGCAGACTTTGTGAAAATTAATATTTGTGTCATTCTCAAAACTTTTGTCTTACTCTCCGTCATGTTGAGATGGGTTCCCCTGTCTTACTGTCACGTCCTGACCAATATAAGTTCTTATTTTCTATGGTAGAGTGGTCAGGGCGTGACAGGGGGTGTTTTTTGTGTTTGTTCTATGTTCTCTATTTCTAAGCTTGAGTTCTAGTTATCTATTTCTATGTTGAGGTTTATTCGGTTGACCTTCAATTAGAGGCAGCTGTTCCTCGTCCTTCTCAAGAAGAACTAACCAATCTCAACATGACAGAAAGTAAGACAGGGAAACCAATCTCAACATGACAGAAAGTAAGACAGGAGAACCTATTTCAACATGACAGAGAGTCAGTCAGGAGTCCCTGACCTTATCTTCTCTCAAGAAGATGTCTGGTAGACTCATTTAAATACCTTTTTTGGACATTTCAAGATAGCAGATGTTTGAGTTGGGTCTATTAACACAGCTGTGAGTTGTTAATTTTTTCATTTTTGACAAAATGAGCAGTCCTGGAAGTGACAGATTTTGACTCATATTGAGTGATAAGACTGAGCTATTTAAAAACACTTTTTCAACATTTCAAGATAGCAGTTAGTTCAGTTTGATCTTATTAAAGACAGCTGTATATTCTTTTTTTTTACCCAAAAATATTCTATGTTCACGCCCTCTTTTTTTGCACTATGTTTGAAGGCTGTCAACTTCTTGTCAGGAGGAGAATCACTTAGCCTTTCAACTAATTTTCAAATGATAGGATGCCTATTTAAAAACACTTTTTCAACATTTCAAGATAGCAGTTAGTTCAGTTCGATCTTATTAAAGACAGCTGTATCATTTTTTTATTCATTTTGACATATTGTTTGGGACCACTTTTTTTGCTCTGTTTGAAGGCTGTCAGCTTCTTCTCAGGAGGAGAATCACTTAGCCTTTCAACTAATTTTCAAATGATAGGATGCCTATTTAAAAACACTTTTTCAACATTTCGAGATAGCAGTTAGTTCAGTTTGATCTTATTAAAGACAGCTGTATCATTTTTTTATTCATTTTGACATATTTTTTAGGACCACTTTTTTTGCATTATGTTTGAAGGCAGCTTCTTGTCAGGAGGAGAATCACTTAGCCTTTCAACTAATTTTCAAATGATAGGATGCCTATTTAAAAACACTTTCTCTACATTTCAAGATAGCAGTTAGTTAATTTTGAGCATATCAAAGACAGCTGCAACTTTATTTTATTAATTTTCACAATGTTTTTTTTTTACCCAAAATGATTCTAAGTCCACAGTCTCTGTCATTGAACTATGTTGAGCCGTGTGCCTGGTGATTGAACAGGTTACCAGGTGTGTTTTTGAATATAGTTCTGAATGGCTTCAGTGGTGTGCTGGGGTCCATTGCTTGCTAAGGGGGAACCTCCCACCCGGGTTCAGCCAACAGGGGGCGCACCCAACCCCTCTAGTAAAACTGAATGTCTCTCTCTCTCTCTCTCTCTCTCAGGCTATGAAAAAAGCCCCACCTCCTCTCGCTCAGCCATTCTAACAGTGGAAGCCAGGATCTGTGAGAAACTATGATAATAAACTGTGAACAATAATGAAGCCATGTTTGTCTGTGTGAGTGAGGATTTATTATTTAATTGTGTGATAACTTTAATTATGTGATAACTTTATGTGATCCATCCTCTGTTTCCTAACTGAATAAACATTTTAAGATAGCAGTTGGTTCAGTCTGATCATCTCATGTACTGTTGGAACTTTATTTTAATCCTTTTTCACTATTTTTTTTTTTATGACAAATTCCAGAGCCTCTGTATACATTTGTACACATTTTTTCCCCACTCTCTACTTTGTACAATGACAGAGAAAGTGGGACTCTGTCGTTTTTTCTGACAAGTTCTCTCATTGATCTCAGGTTCAGCCACCAAGGGGGTCACCCACCCTCCATGAAAACTTTCATAGGCTCTCTTTCACTCAGTAATCATGTAACAAGTGGACAGGCTCCCAGAGGCAGGGCAATCAAAGGCTCCAAGTCACTGAACTGCCCATCAGCCCAGCCATTGTTATTATTCCTGTAAAAAAACCTGGGTTTAAAGTTGTGTTAAATTGATCATTCAGGAGATGAGATTAACACCTTGCATTGATTGTCCATCCAAGGTGGTTGCCTACGTCATTGTTATGTTGAGGTCAGAGGATCATCAGGGTGATTCATTTCAGGGCTGGGCTCTCTTTCATTCAGTAATACAGAGGCAGGGCAATCAAAGGCTCCAACTCACTGAACTGCTCATCAGCCCAGCCATTGTTATTATTCATACTTTTCAGAACCTCTCAGACTAGAAAATATAAATAAAATTTACTATAGTGTTTTAAATTGTTTGCATCTGTGACAACTTTCAACTTTCTCTCTCTCTCTCTCTCTCTCTCTCTCTCTCTCTCTCTCTCTCTCTCTCTCTCTCTCTCTCTCTCTCTCTCTCTCTCTCTCTCTCTCTCTCTCTCTCTCTCTCTCTCTCTCTCTCTCTCTCTCTCTCTCTCTCTCTCTCTCTCTCTCTCTCTCTCTCTCTCTCTCTCTCTCTCTCTCTCTCTCTCTCTCTCTCTCTCTCTCTCTCTCTCTCTCTCTCTCTCTCTCTCTCTCTCTCTCTCTCTCTCTCTCTCTCTCTCTCTCTCTCTCTCTCTCTGAAAAAAGACAACAGACATGACATTGACTCCTGAGTGATGAACTGTTGCCCACTCTATAGTCACCCTGGTTATTATATTTCACATAGATTGTCCATGCAAGGTTGTTGCCTAGGTGATTGAAGTTGGACACTCATCAGAGTCATTACAGTTTTTCTCAATTGCTAAAACACAATTTCTGAAACCTTGCTCCATTTCCTGAAAACATTAAACACAAAACCTCATCTTCAAGCACTATTTATATAACCTCTGACTCCTCTCCTCTCCTCATCTTCAAGCACTATTTACATAAACTCTAACTCCTCTCGCAAAATGAAACATTCACCTCAAAACAGTTTTACCTGTGTTCAAAATCAAACACTGCTCTCAAATCATAAAGAAAGTGATCAAAATGATATACACTCTCAAGCAGTCAGTAAACAATACACCGAAAAATAGAAAAACACATTGTTCAAAACACAATTCTCAGGGAGAAGTACATTTTTAATCTAAATAAATATTCATATTTTTCCTTCATTGTCTTTTGATGAACGAAAACATGTTCTATCATAGTAGCTCAAAATGGATCAGAAATTACTACTCTGCTTTGCTCTTTGCAATTTAGTTTTTTGTTCTTCCTCCTCCTTGTACCCCTATTGTTACAGTACTGTACCCTGCATCTCATAAACTATTGTTACAGTACTGCACCCTGCATCTCACACACTATTGTTACAGTCCTGTACCCTGCATCTCATAAACTATTGTTACAGTAAGGCCCTGTACCGGCTCTCACACACTATGTACAGTACTGTACCCTGCATCTCATAAACTATTGTTACAGTACTGCACCCTGCATCTCACACACTATTGTTACAGTACTGCACCCTGCATCTCACACACTATTGTTACAGTACTGTACCCTGCATCTCATAAACTATTGTTACAGTACTGCACCCTGCATCTCATAAACTATTGTTACAGTACTGCACCCTGCATCTCATAAACTATTGTTACAGTACTGTACCCTGCATCTCACACACTATTGTTACAGTACTGTACCCTGCATCTCACACACTATTGTTACAGTACTGTACCCTGCATCTCATAAACTATTGTTACAGTACTGTACCCTGCATCTCATAAACTATTGTTACAGTACTGTACCCTGCATCTCACACACTATTGTTACAGTACTGTACCCTGCATCTCATAAACTATTGTTACAGTACTGTACCCTGCATCTCATAAACTATTGTTACAGTACTGTACCCTGCATCTCACACACTATTGTTACAGTACTGTACCCTGCATCTCATAAACTATTGTTACAGTACTGTACCCTGCATCTCATAAACTATTGTTACAGTACTGCACCCTGCATCTCACACACTATTGTTACAGTACTGTACCCTGCATCTCATAAACTATTGTTACAGTCCTGTACCCTGCATCTCACACACTATTGTTACAGTCCTGTACCCTGCATCTCATAAACTATTGTTACAGTCCTGTACCCTGCATCTCATAAACTATTGTTACAGTACTGTACCCGATCCATTAAACTATGTTACAGTCCTGTACCTGCATCTCATAAACTATTGTTACAGTACTGTACCTGCATCTCATAAACTATTGTTACAGTACTGTACCCTGCATCATAAACTATTGTTACAGTCCTGACCTGCATCTCAAAACTATTGTTACAGTCCTGTACCTGCATCTCACATCTACTATGTTTGTTTGTTACCCCGTATGTACCTGTTATCCATTCACACATACTATTGTTGTTACGTCTGTACCCTGCATCTC
>NW_021822911.1:13233524-13249515 GCF_901001165.1 Salmo trutta | reverse complement strand
TCTCTCTCCCCTCCATCCCCTCTCTGTCTCCTCCATCCCCCTCTCCCCCTCCCTCCCCTCTCTCCCTCCATCCCCCTCTCCCCCTCCATCCCCCTCTCTCTCCCTCCATCCCCCCTCTCTCTCCCTCCATCCCTCTCTCTCTCCCTCCATCCCCCTCTCTTACACCCAGGTTCTGTTATCTCAGGTCATAAATTCCTGGAGGAGACTCTCTCCCTCGTGCAGTATAGAGAGAGGGTTTCACACTCTGATGGATGAGACAATGCAAGCCATTCATTAGTGGGGCGATTTCCTTCAACCTGCTGACCAGGCCCCTGTGTCTGTCCACCATAGCAGGAGCCCTGACGGTGACCACAAAGTTGACTTTTTCGAATGACAGGCCAAGCTATGTAAACAATTGTTCCAGCTTTGTGAATAGGATGTCCCCGGTGGTGTGTCCTTCCAGGGGAACGTCCCCGGTGGCGTGTCCTTCCAGGGGAACGTCCCCGGTGGCGTGTCCTTCCAGGGGAACGTCCCCGGAGGTGTGTCCTTCCAGGGGAACATCCCCGGCAGTGTGTCCTTCCAGGGCAACGTCCCCGGCGGTGTGTCCTTCCAGGGGAACGTCCCCGGCGGTGTGTCCTTCCAGTTGAATCAGTGCCAGTAGCTCTTCTTCAAAGTCATTCCCATGAAATTAACAGACATATACACACAACTGTGCTACATCAGTGTTGCCAGTACTCTCATCAATAGCCAGGGGAAAATGCTCAGCCTGACTGAGCCCCTCCAGAACAATCCTATGCACATCATCCGCCAGAGCACAGACACGGCGTCCGGCTGATGTCACAGACAGGGGTACCTGTTTGACAGACGCAATTATGCTATCCATAGACTTGTCTGCAGCCAATTCCTCCAAAACTGTCACCATGCAGTTTTTAAATAGCTCTGCGTCTGTGAAGGGCAAGTTGTGTTTGGTAGAGCAGTTGGTAGCTCAGTTGGTAGAGCATGGTGTTTGCAACACCAGGGTTGTGGGTTCGATTCCCACGGTGGGCCAGCACAGAAATTTTTTTTTATGAAATTGTATGAAATGTATGCATTCACTACTGTAAGTCGCTCTGCTAAATGACTAAAATGTAAACCCAGGTTGCTTTTAGGAAGCACTTGTGACCTTCTGTTGTTGGGTCAGGCCATGAAGGAGGATTCTACTGCCGTGTTTGTAGGTTGTAGTTAATGCTTCAGTGTTTCTGAGGAGGATTCTACTGCCGTGTTTGTAGGTTGTAGTTAATGCTTCAGTGTTTCTGAGGAGGATTCTACTGCCGTGTTTGTAGCTTGTAGTTAATGCTTCAGTGTTTCTGAGGAGGATTCTACTGCCGTGTTTGTAGGTTGTAGTTAATGCTTCAGTGTTTCTGAGGAGGATTCTACTGCCGTGTTTGTAGCTTGTAGTTAATGCTTCAGTGTTTCTGAGGAGGATTCTACTGCCGTGGTTGTAGTTAATGCTTCAGTGTTTCTGCTTCAGGCCTCTGTCTGGGGCGGGAAGGCCACTTTGAAAGTACCATGTTTAGATTCATAATGCCATCTGAGATTGAATTCTTTGCAAACAATGACATTTTCATTGCAAACAAGACACTCTGGCTTGGCATTGGAGAAAGATGGTCAGATGAATGGATATCTCTCTGTCTGTTCTTCCCTGAAACTTTGATTTTCACTATCCACCTTTCTTTTGCTACTTTTTGAGAGCGACATGTTCTCTTGCTATCAAGCTCATTGTTCTGAATGAATGTTGATGTTAATAAAGTCGTGTAGACTACAGTAGGCTACGTAGACCTGTTTTTCCCCACCAATCAACGCACAGAGAAATAAACTAAAAGTTATAATTGAATAGAGATATTGGTGATTTTATGAACTTAATCAGATCTAAATTATTTTATTGTCACTCAATGTACTATGTATTAATCAAATGTGTTAAACATGTTGTTAAATTTGTAGTGTAGGCCTATTAATTATGCTAATATTATATGCTAATTATGTTCTGGCCCGCCGACTTAAACTCAGAAAAAAATTCTCCCGATGTCACGTCCTGACCATAGAAAGCTGTTATTTTCTATGGTAGAGTAGGTCAGGGCGTGACAGGGGGGTTTCTAGTTTAGTTTTTCTATGTTGTTTTCTAGTTTTGTATTTCTATGTTGGGTTTTGTTTGGGATGATCTCCAATTAGAGGCAGCTGGTCATCGTTGCCTCTAATTGGAGATCATACTTAAGTAGGTGTTTTTCCCACCTGGGTTTGTGGGAGATTGTTTTTGAGTAGTGTATGTTTCACCTCTGCATCGCGGTTTGTTGTTTTTTTGTTCTTTAGATTATGTGTATGTATTGCATAGTTTCACAGTTCAATAAAATATGTGGAACGATAATCACGCTGCACTTTGGTCCGCTCCTCTCTATGACAACCGTGACAGAATTTCCCACCATCAAAGGACCAAGCAACGTGATATGGACCTGTGGACTATTGCGGAGATTAGGAGGAGTATATCCAGTGCTTTGGAGGAATTAGGGGCAGGAGAAAAACACCTCCCATGAGAACAGGTGGAGGCAGCGAGAGCGCGGCAACAAGGGAAGCACGAGAGGCAGACCCCTCCCCAAAAAATTGGGGGGCACACGGGGAGATTGGCACAGTCAGGTTGGAGACCTGAGCCAGCTCCTCATGCTTACCGTGGGGAGCGAGTGACTGAGCAAGCACCGTGTTATGCGGTGATGCGCACTGTGTCGCCAGTGCGCATTCACAGCCCGGTGAGCTCTGTGCCTGCCCCACGTACCAGGCCTCCAGTGAGTCTATCCAGCCTGGTACGCCCTGTTCCTGCTCCTCGCACTTGCCCTGAGGTGCGTGTCACCAGTCGGGCGCCACCTGTTCCAGCCCCACGCATCAGGTCTCTAGTGCGCCTGCCCAGTCCGGTGTGTCTTGTTCCTGCTCCTCGCCCTGAGGTGTGTGTTACCAGTCTGGCGCCACCTGTGCCAGCCCCACGCATCAGGCCTCCAGTACGCCTTCCCAGTCCAGAGCTTCCGGCAACGTCCCCCAGTCCGGAGCCTCCAGCGACGTTCCCCAGTCCGGTGAGACCTGTTCCGGCTCCACGTAAAAAGCCTCCAGTGATGATCCATGGTCCGAAGCCTCCAATGATGATCCATGGCACGAAGCCTCCAGTGATGATCCATGGCACGAAGCCTCCAGTGATGATCCATGGCCCGGAGTCTCCAGTGATAATCCATGGCAAGAAGCCTATAGTGATGATCCATGGCCCGGAGCCTCCAGTGATGATCCATGGCACGGAACCACCAGTGGTGATCCACGGCGCGGAGCCTGCAATGATGATCCACGGCGCGGAGTCTTCAGCGACGGCCCGCAGTCCGGAACCTCCTGAGACGGCCCGCTGTCCAGAGTCTTCAGCGACGGTCCGCAGTCCAGAACCTCCGGTGATGATCCAAGGTCCGGTAACACAAAAGCAGAGGGATCAGCGGGCGAAGAGGGGGTTACGCCCCGAACCGGAGCTGCCACCTCTGCTGGAGGATCCGCGGGATGAGAAGGTTCTGCGTACTGCATCAGAGCCGCCATAGACTATAGTCACCCTCCCTAACCCTCCCTCTTTTTTTTTTAGGTGCATCCGGAGTCCGCACCTTTGGGGGGGGGGACTGTCACGTCCTGTCCATAGAAAGCTGTTATTTTCTATGGTAGAGTAGGTCAGGGCGTGACGGGGGTTTTCTAGTTTAGTTTTTCTATGTTGTTTTCTAGTTTTGTATTTCTATGTTGGGTTTTGTTTGGGATGATCTCCAATTAGAGGCAGCTGGTCATCGTTGTCTCTAATTGGAGATCATACTTAAGTAGGTGTTTTTCCCACCTGGGTTTGTGGGAGATTGTTTTTGAGTAGTGTATGTTTCACCTCTGCATCATGGTTTGTTGTTTTTCTGTTCTTTAGTTTATGTGTATGTATTGCATAGTTTCACAGTTCAATAAAATATGTGGAACGATAATCACGCTGCACTTTGGTCCGCTCCTCTCTATGACAACCGTGACACCCGAAGCCAAATCTCGTTGACAAACCCTGTTTTATAGTATGTCATGGCCTTTTCTGGCCAACTGCTGTTATGTTTATGATATACTATGGTGTTGTGTCACTAGACTTTGACCAGATATTATTGCATCCAAAGATCAACTGTACCTAGAACATAGATACAGAGCCACTTGTTATCAGGAAGGTGCTCTCTCAGAACAACGGAAAATATCTCAATGACTTGACATGTTCTGGTTGTGAATTCAGGCTACAAGGTAAGAATCTTCCCAGTGATTATTGTAAAGTGTGTAGAGAAATTAAATGTATGGTGTTATTTTAGTATAGTGACTGACAATAAAACACTCAGATCTAAAAGTACATTTCCCTGGGACAGTTATGTGACAGTTCAATCATACAAAATGGCGCTAACTGGGCGTAGGCAAGTCACATTCAATAACATATTGTTCATATATTCCTATATTGTGGTTATTTTACAATTTGTATATTTTTATGTATAAGTTGTAAATCATCTTTCAGAATATCAGAACATGTGTTTTCTAAACTACAATGATCTCCTGCTTCCTGTGTAATTTGGTTTGAAACCACTGAACATACTTTTCTTAACATTGTTATTATGAACTGAATTCAGTAACAGCATAATAATATCATTACCTGTTGAACAAAGCAACACACTAGAATGAGAGACATTATTAAAAGAGAAAGTTAGACATTATTATTATTATTAGTTCCACTACATGGAGAAAAGGTGAAAAATAGCAGTCACGACTACATGTTCATGTGATGCATTAAATCACCTGACTGTTTGGATGTATCTGTTAGTAAATGTTTTATTTCTAAGAGATAATGAATAAAATACAACAATTTACCTTCAATAATTAGTTGTTACTGTGTTGACCACAACCAACATGCTGGATCTCTGTTTAGTTGTCAGTGTGTTAACCACAACCAACATGCTGGATCTCTGTTTAGTTGTCACTGTGTTAACCACAACCAACATGCTGGATCTCTGTTTACAGGGGTCAGTGCTCTAAAATGAGTCTCTCTGGGGAGAGGAAGGAAGGGGGCCCTGCCTCTAAAATGCATATCTCTGGGGGACATGACACCAATGCTAAGAGGTGAGATAACAATTTTATGAATAATTGATTACGTTTATTTCCTAAATAAATAGCTATCTTAAGGTGAATGCACTTACTGTAAATCTCTCTGGATAAGAGCATCTGCTAAATCAGGGGTTCTCAATCCGGGGTCTGTGGAGGTACTGCAAGGGTTCTGCGGCACCCTGACTGTACTCTTTAACCCTCCCGGTTAGTAAATTTACCTCAACATTTTACCTTTAAATTCAATTTACCTCCACATGCCCCTGGTTTGCTCGAGAAGGCAGAGCAGGTGGATGCTGGTTAATGAATTAGAGAATGAATGTACTGGGAAAATACGTTTTTCTCGACCAGAGGTGACTGAATTAATATTCAGGCTTAATGATTATCGTTATATTAATGAAGTGTAAAACATGAGCATAAAAACAGGTCATAATAAACATGAATCATAATAATATTACTTCACAGTAATCTGTTAAATGCTTTTTCAGTTCTTCCTCTTGCGTTAGCAGTGTGGAAAGGGACAGAAAGAAGCGTGGGGAGTGGTGGTGTATCCAGGGAGAAAACTAATCTAATCTTCTGAAATTTAATTTGTGGTCTCATGCTGCCATCTATTGGAATTATGTAACAACTGCAGTAGTGCTGAAAAATGTGTTATTCCTTACTAAAGTAGTAATTACTGAGAATTACTAGTTAATTTTATCACTTACAATCATAAAATAACAACTTATACCATAACAAACAATTAAACTGAGATAAACCAAAATCACTATACATGTAGTTATTTAGTTAATTACCAAATTGAGCCGGTCGGTCACATTTGAGAGTGAGGGAGATATATAGCATTTTGCAAAAAAAACATGATTTTTGTCTCTCTGAAATGAAACCATCAAGTGATAGATTTTAAACAAATCCTTGTCTGTGAGAGATGTAATAATTAATACATAATTTCTTTAAACAATAAAAGCTAATTTCTGTAAAGTGATATGTAGCGTTTTGGAACTCTTCTTATGTTTCCCATCTGAGATCAGAGTAGATGAGAGATGTAATGTTTGTCTCTGTTGTGTTGAAGTCCAATCAAGCAGGAGAGACCAGCCTCCCCTGTACCCAGCTGTGTGTCCATGAAGAGTGACTGGTCTATGGACTATCCTATATTCTTTAGAGAGGGAGACTTTTCTACTGAACAAAGGTAAGAAGAACTCATGGGTCATGGTCAGTGAGTTAAACAACACTGTCTCTAGTCATTTCTCCTCTCCCATTTTCCCATTTATTTTGGTTGTTTTCATAATCCATAGGCTAATCCTTTAGTCCATTTTCATAGTCCTAAAACAATATTAAACAAACACAACGTTCCCTCTGTGTGTGTGTGTGTGTGTGTGTGTGTGTGTGTGTGTGTGTGTGTGTGTGTGTGTGTGTACTCCCTGGATGAGGAGATGTAATCTCATGTTTTGTCCACAGAAACCAACACGAGAGATCAGAGTCAGAGATTCTCAGTGGTCAGTCTTCCCAGAGTCATCAAACAGACCTGGACTCTATATTCAGCGTATGTGGTCCTGTTATGAACATTTGTTTTTGTTTTCCTCAAGTAAAGTTGATCTGTCAATCATTCATTATTGTGTTAATGAGAAAGCATTTCTTCTCTTGCTTAACTTATTTACTTGATTTATTTTAGTTGCTTGAAGAGAAAATTATGACATTTGTGAAGAACGAGCTGAAGATGTTCAAGAGGATTCTTAGTCCAGAACTCCCAGAAGGCTTTGAGAGTCAGAAGCAGGATGAGGAAGTGGTGGATGCTGAAGATGAGAAGCAGGAGAGCAGTGCCAGAGAGGGGGCTCTGAAGATCACACTGCACGTCCTGAGGAAAATGAACCAGAAAGAGCTTGCTGACACACTGGAGAAAAGTAAGATCTGTCTGCCTCATGTTGAATGCAGTTTTATAACATTTAAAAGCTGTAGCTAAAGTACAGCTAAAGTAGCTGTGTAACTAAATGATATTGTAGCAGCCTTAACACAACACCTAGTGACCTCATCAAGTAGCAGCAGGGATGTGTTGTGTTGATTAATTTAGAGAGAGAGAGAGACAACATTAATAATACCATCAATAATACCAATAATAATATAATCAGTCACACCAGTCTGTAATGCATTATGAAAACATTTACACATTTATACATTCAGTTAAGAGAATAAATGATTATAATTTAAAATGTTATAACAGTCCTACAATACTGTAGGCATTAAAACAGACGTAATATTAATATCCTCTGTGTTATTTCTAGATTCAGATGAGCTTGCTGAGATTTGCCAACGTGAACTCAAATCTAATCTAAAGAAGAAGTTTCTATGTGTATTTGAGGGGATCGCTAAACAAGGAAACCCAACACTTCTCAATAAGATCTACACAGAGCTCTACATCACAGAGGGTGGAACAGGAGAGGTCAATAATGAACATGAGCTGAGACAGATTGAGACCACAACCAGGAAACAAGCAAGACCAGAGACTGCAATAAAATGTAACGACATCTTCAAACCCTTAACTGGACAAGACAAACGTATCAGAACTGTGCTGACAAAGGGAGTCGCTGGCATTGGAAAAACAGTCTCTGTGCAGAAGTTCCTTCTGGACTGGGCTGAAGGAAAAGCAAATCAGGATGTCCAATTTGTATTTTCATTCCCTTTTCGGGAGCTGAATTTGATGAAAGAGGACAAACACACTTTCATTGAACTTGTTAATCACTTCTCAATGGAAACCAAACAATCAAGAATCTCCAACTACAACAAGTACAAAGTTCTGTTCATCTTTGATGGTCTGGATGAGTGCCGACTGCCCCTAGACTTCCAGAAGAACAAGATCTGTTGGGACGTCACAGAGTCAACCTCAGTGGATGTTCTGCTGACAAATCTCATCAAGGGAAATCTGCTTCCCTCTGCTCTCCTCTGGATAACTACCCGACCTGCAGCAGCCAATAAGATCCCTTCAGGGTGTGTTGACCAGGTGACAGAGGTACGAGGGTTCAATGACCCACAGAAGGAGGAGTACTTCAGGAAGAGATTCAGCGATGAGGACCTGGCCAACAGAATCATCTCACACATAAAGACATCAAGGAGCCTCCACATCATGTGCCACATTCCAGTCTTCTGTTGGATTTCTGCAACCGTCCTTGAACACATGCTGGAACATAAGAGAGAAGAGATGCCCAAGACTCTGACTGAGATGTACACACACCTTGTGGTGTTTCATACCAAACAGAAGAATGAAAAGTATCTTGGGAAAGAAGAGACAGGTCCACACTTGAATAATGAGAACATTCTGTCACTGGGAAAACTGGCTTTTCAACAGCTAGAGAAGGGCAATCTGATTTTCTATGAAGAAGACCTGAAAGAGGCTGGCATTGATGTCAGTGAAGCCTCTGTGTACTCAGGATTGTGCACACAGCTCTTTAAAGAGGAATGTGGGCTGTACCAGGACAAGGTGTACTGCTTCATACATCTGAGCATTCAGGAGTTTCTGGCTGCTGTATATGTGTTCCTCTCATTCAACAACAACAATGAGAATGTAATGAACAAACTGAAAACAAAAGACAAGCCTGAAGTTACTGTCTACAAGAGTGCTGTGGATAAAGCCTTACAAAGTGAGACAGGAAACCTGGACCTGTTCCTCCGCTTCCTTCTGGGCCTCTCACTGGAGTCCAATCAGAAGCACTTACGTGGTCTACTGACAAAGACAAGAAGCAGCTCACAGAGCCATGAAGAGACAGTCAAGTACATCAAGGAGAAGATCAGGGAGAATCCCTCTCCAGAGAGGAGCATCAATCTGTTCCACTGTCTGAATGAACTGAATGACCATTCTCTAGTGGAGGAGATCCAAAGCTTCCTGAGATCAGGAAGTCTCTCTAGAGCCAACCTGTCACCTGCACAGTGGTCAGCTCTGGTCTTTGTGTTGCTGACTTCAGAAAAGGAGCTGGATGTGTTTGACCTGAAGAAATACTCCAGATCAGAGGAAGGTCTTCTGAGGCTGCTGCCAGTGGTCAAAGCCTCCAGAGCTGTTCTGTGAGTACATAAAATGACATATAAGAACTTATCATCAGGAAGAAATATTCAGTTTAGAGAAAAATATGTACTGTAATATGTATATAATATTATATTGAATAACATATTGAATAAATGCATTGATTTTCACATTAGTATAACATTATGACCATACAAATCTATATGTTGTTTGAGAGAATAAACCAAATGCATCGACCATTGTCCTTCTACACTACTCGTTAAATTAACAGTATGTTTGTGAAGTCATGATGATCTCTTTGTCAGGCTGTCAGACTGTGGAGTCACAGAGGAAGGCTGTGCCTCTCTGGTCTCAGCTCTGGAGTCAAACCCCTCACACCTGAGAGAGCTGGACCTGAGTAACAATGACCTGATTGATTCAGAAGTGGAGCTGCTCTCTGCTGGACTGGGGAATCCCCACTGTAAACTGGAGACTCTGAGGTCAGTATTCCTGTAGTTGGCCAACAAGTGATAACTGTTCACCAGATCCACATGTATTTACCAGACACACATAGTCCACACCATATGTGTTTGGACAGTGAAGCTTACAGTTTTACATTTGGTGCTATGCTCCAGCATTTTGGATTTGAGATAGAATGTTTCATATTAGGTGACAGTACAGAATGTCACCTTTAATTTGAGGGTATTCATACATATACGTTTACCATTTAGATATGAAAGCACTTCATGTATCTAGTTCTCCCATTTGAACTTATAGTGTATTAAAGTAGTCATAAGTTTAGTATTTGGTCCCATATTCTATGCCTGCAGGGATTACGTCAAGCTTGTGATTCTACTAACTTGTTGAATTCATTTGCAGTTTGTCTTGGTTGTGTTTTGGATGATGTTTTTCCTAATAGAAACTGAATGGTGAATAATGTCCAGTCATTTTGGAGTCACTTCACTTGTATTGTCAGTAAGAATAGAAGATGTTTCTGAACACTTCTACATTCATGTGGATGCTACCATGATTATAAATAATCATGAATGAATCGTGAATGATAATGATTGTGAAAGTTACAGAGACACAAAGATCAGACCCCCTCTGTTATTGGTAATGGTGAGAGGTTAGGATGTTTTGTTGTAGCCTCTATTATTGGTAATGGTGAGAGGTTAGCATGTTTTGTTGTAGCCTCTATTATTGGTAATGGTGAGAGGTTAGCATGTTTTGTTGTGGTCTCTGTTATTGGTAATGGTGAGAGGTTAGCATGTTTTGTTGTAGCCTCTGTTATTGGTAATGGTGAGAGGTTAGCATGTTTTGTTGTAGCCTCTGTTATTGGTAATGGTGAGAGGTTAGCATGTTTTGTTGTAGTCTCTGTTATTGGTAATGGTGAGAGGTTAGCATGTTTTTTTGTAGCCTCTGTTATTGGTAATGGTGAGAGGTTAGCATGTTTTGTTGTAGCCTCTGTTATTGGTAATGGTGAGAGGTTAGCATGTTTTGTTGTAGCCTCTGTTATTGGTAATGGTGAGAGGTTAGCATGTTTTGTTGTAGCCTCTGTTATTGGTAATGGTGAGAGGTTAACATGTTTTGTTGTTGCCTCTGTTATTGGTAATGGTGAGAGGTTAGCATGTTTTGTTGTAGCCTCTGTTATTGGTAATGGTGAGAGGTTAGCATGTTTTGTTGTAGCCTCTGTTATTGGTAATGGTGAGAGGTTAGCATGTTTTGTTGTAACCTCTGTTATTGGTAATGGTGAGAGGTTAGCATGTTTTGTTGTAACCTCTGTTATTGGTAATGGTGAGAGGTTAGCATGTTTTGTTGTAGCCTCTGTTATTGGTAATGGTGAGAGGTTAGCATGTTTTGTTGTAGCCTCTGTTATTGGTAATGGTGAGAGGTTAGCATGTTTTGTTGTAGCCTCTGTTATTGGTAATGGTGAGAGGTTAGTATGTTTTGTTGTAGCCTCTGTTATTGGTAATGGTGAGAGGTTAACATGTTTTGTTGTATCCTCTGTTATTGGTAATGGTGAGAGGTTAGCATGTTTTGTTGTAGCCTCTGTTATTGGTAATGGTGAGAGGTTAGCATGTTTTGTTGTAGCTTCTGTAACTTTCTCACTATTATTCATGATTCATGATTTTTCTTAATAATGGCATCATCAGGATGCTTTTAATAGTGTTTAGAAACATGTTATCTACTCACTTGTAAATAAAATGACTCCAGTCACCATCTGTAATGAACACGATGGGAGACAGAGAGCTGGCTTCAAGCGCAAGGCTCAGCAGGTGTTTATTGTAAAGGACCACAGGAGGAGGCAGGTAGCTGGGTCCAGGGGCAGGCAGAAGGTCATACACAGGGGGTCCAAAAAGGCAACAGTACAGGCAGGGAAACGGCAAAAGGCATCATTAGTGAGGAAGGCAAAAACTATAATTCACGGGAGGAGTAAATTACGGGAAATGCAGCACTCCGAATAGCCTTGTGTCACAAAACAAACAACACTTCACAATGATGGGGGAGCAAAGAACTGAACTAAATAGAGTTTGATAATGACATACAGGTGTGTGAACAGGTGATCAGAATTCAGGTGACTGGGATCTGGAGAGTGAGCTGCGTTCAGGGGGATCTACGTGTTTGAGAGTGTGAGCTGGAAGCAGACATTACACCATCCACCATTTTAATATTGGGCACAACCCAAAACACAACCAAAACAAACTGCAAAATCAATCAACGAGTTTGAGTCGCAAGCTTGATGTAGTCGCTGCGTTAAAGGAATATCGGAACAAATACTCAACTTGTGACTACTTTAAGCCACTATGAGTGAATTGGTCAGAAAACATATGACTTCTTTAAATAGGGGGACTAGATACATAAAGTGCTTTGATTTTTCTAAATGGTGAAACAGAAATGTATGAAAATATCCTCAAATAAAAGGTGACATTATATACTGTCACCTCATATGAAACAGTTGATCTGAAATCCAAAAAGTTGGCGTTTAGAGCCACATTTAAAATGTTATCTTCACTGTCAAAATAGATATGGTGTGGACTGAATACTCAATACAATCTAAATCTGATACCTCACTGTCTGTCTTTTGACTGATACTGCTTTTAAACTGGTCTGGTCAGTCTACTCAAATATTTGTACTATACATGTTTCTATCTGCAGGCAAAACGTTGATAATTTGTAATTTATAATATGATACATTCATTTCTGAATAGATATCGCAGGTTTCATGACTGATATATCTGAATATGTTGAAGAAATATACTGCTACTATTTTCACCACCAAAGAATAGCAGTGTGATTTTAATATGATTTGACTCTTTGCAGGCTGTCAGGCTGTCTAGTCACAGAGGAAGGCTGTGCTTTTCTGGTCTCAGCTCTGAGGTCAAACCCCTCACACCTGAGAGAGCTGGATCTGAGTAACAATGACCTGAAGGATTCAGGAGTGGAGCTGCTCTCTGCTGGACTGGAGGATCCCCACTGTAAACTGGAGACTCTGAGGTCAGTATTCCTGTAGTTGGTCAACAAGTGTTTTGTTGTATCCTCTGTTATTGGTAATGGTGAGAGGTTAGCATGTTTTGTTGTAGCCTCTGTTATTGGTAATGGTGAGAGGTTAGCATGTTTTGTTGTAGCCTCTGTTATTGGTAATGGTGAGAGGTTAGCATGTTTTGCTGTAGCCTCTGTTATTGGTAATGGTGAGAGGTTAGCATGTTTTGTTGTATCCTCTGTTATTGGTAATGGTGAGAGGTTAGCATGTTTTGTTGTAGTCTCTGTTATTGGTAATGGTGAGAGGTTAGCATGTTTTGTTGTAGTCTCTGTTATTGGTAATGGTGAGAGGTTAGCATGTTTTGTTGTAGCCTCTGTTATTGGTAATGGTGAGAGGTTAGCATGTTTTGTTGTAGCCTCTGTTATTGGTAATGGTGAGAGGTTAGCATGTTTTGTTGTATCCTCTGTTATTGGTAATGGTGAGAGGTTAGCATGTTTTGTTGTAGCCTCTGTTATTGGTAATGGTGAGAGGTTAGCATGTTTTGTTGTAATCTCTGTTATTGGTAATGGTGAGAGGTTAGCATGTTTTGTTGTAGCCTCTGTTATTGGTAATGGTGAGAGGTTAGCATGTTTTGTTGTATCCTCTGTTATTGGTAATGGTGAGAGGTTAGCATGTTTTGTTGTAACCTCTGTTATTGGTAATGGTGAGAGGTTAGCATGTTTTGTTGTAGCCTCTAACTTTCTCTCTCATTATTATTCATGATTCATTCATGATTTGTATTAATCATGTTATCATCAGGATTCATTTAGTAGTGTTTAGACACATGTTATCTACTCACTTAGACAGAAAATTATCCAGTCATCATCCACCATTTTATTATTGGGCAAAACAAACTGCAAATGTGACAAACTAGTTTACAACCAAACACTAATCTTTTGACTGCTTTAATACACTATGATTTAATTGGTCAGAAAACATATGACTTCTTTAAATGGGGGGACTAGATGCATAAAGTGCTTTTATTTTTCTAAATGGTGAAACAGAAATGTATGAAAATATCCTCAAATAAAAGGTGACATTATATACTGTCACCTCATATGAAACATTTGATCTGAAATCCAAAATGTTGGAGTTTAGAGCCACATTTAAAATGTTATTTTCACTGTCAAAATAGATATGGTGTGGACTGTATACTCAATACAATCTAAATCTGATACCTCACTGTCTGTCTTTTGACTGATACTGCTTTTAAACTGGTCTGGTCAGTCTACTCAAATATTCGTCTATACATTTTTCTATCTACAAGTAATATGATAATTTAAAATAAAGATACATTAATTGATGAATAGATTTGGCAGGTTTCAGGACACTGATATATCTGAATATGATGAAAAAATATACTGCCACTATTTTCACCACCAAAGAATAGCAGTGTGATTTTAATATGATTTGACTCTTTGCAGGCTGTCAGGCTGTCTAGTCACAGAGGAAGGCTGTGCTTCTCTGGTCTCAGCTCTGAGGTCAAACCCCTCACACCTGAGAAAGCTGGACCTGAGTAACAATGACCTGAAGGATTCAGGAGTGAAGCTGCTCTCTGCTGGACTGGAGGATCCCCACTGTAAACTGGAGACTCTGAGGTCAGTATTCCTGTAGTTGGTCAACAAGTGATAACTGTTCACCAGATCCACATGTGTTTACCAGACACACATAGTCCACACCACATGTGTTTGGACAGTGAAGCTTACAGTTTTAAATGTGGTGCTATGCTCCAGCATTTTGGATTTGAAATGTAACATTTCATATTAGGCGACAGTACAGAATGTCACATTTTATTTAAAGTTTTTCACATATATATATTTTACCGTTTAGAAATGAAAGCGCTTTATGTATCTAGTTCTCCCATTTGAAGAAGTCTTCATTATTTGGACTAATTCACTTATATTGTATTAAAGTAGTCATAAGTTTAGTATTTGGTCCCATATTCCACGCCTGCAGTGATTACATCAGGCTTGTGATTCTACTAACTTGTTGAATGCATTTGCAGTTTGTTTTGGTTGTGTTTTAGATTATGTTTTTCCTAATAGAAACTGAATGGTGAATAATGTCCTGTCATTTTGGAGTCACTTCACTTGTATTTTCAGTAAGAATAGAAGATGTTTCTGAACACTTCTACATTCATGTGGATGCTACCATGATTATGAATAATCATGAATGAATCGTGAATAATGATGAATGTGAAAGTTACAGAGACACAAAGATCATACCCCATCTGTTATTGTTAATGGTGAGAGGTTAGCATGTTTTGTTGTATCCTCTGTTATTGGTAATGGTGAGAGGTTAGCATGTTTTGTTGTAGCCTCTGTTATTGGTAATGGTGAGAGGTTAGCATGTTTTGTTGTAGCCTCTGTTATTGGTAATGGTGAGAGGTTAGCATGTTTTGTTGTAGCCTCTGTTATTGGTAATGGTGAGAGGTTAGCATGTTTTGTTGTAGCCTCTGTTATTGGTAATGGTGAGAGGTTAGCATGTTTTGTTGTAGCCTCTGTTATTGGTAATGGTGAGAGGTTAGCATGTTTTGTTGTAGCCTCTGTTATTGGTAATGGTGAGAGGTTAGCATGTTTTGTTGTAGCCTCTGTTATTGGTAATGGTGAGAGGTTAGCATGTTTTTTGTAGCCTCTGTTATTGGTAATGGTGAGAGGTTAGCATGTTTTGTTGTAGCCTCTGTTATTGGTAATGGTGAGAGGTTAGCATGTTTTGTTGTAGCCTCTGTTATTGGTAATGGTGAGAGGTTAGCATGTTTTGTTGTAGTCTCTGTTATTGGTAATGGTGAGAGGCTAGCATGTTTTGTTGTAGCCTCTGTTATTGGTAATGGTGAGAGGTTAGCATGTTTTGTTGTAGCCTCTGTTATTGGTAATGGTGAGAGGTTAGCATGTTTTGTTGTAGCCTCCTCTGTTATTGGTAATGGTGAGAGGTTAGCATGTTTTGTTGTAGCCTCTGTTATTGGTAATGGTGAGAGGTTAGCATGTTTTGTTGTAGCCTCTGTTATTGGTAATGGTGAGAGGTTAGCATGTTTTGTTGAAGCCTCTGTAACGTTCTCATTCATGATTTTTCATGATTCATTCATGGTTTTCCTTAATCATGGCATCATCAGGATTAATTTAGTAGTGTTTAGAAACATGTTATCTACTCACTTACACAGAAAATTACTCCAGTCATCATCCACCATTCAGTTACTATTGGGCAAAACACAACCCAAAACACACTTGTGAATTGGTCAGAATAATTAAGACTTCTTCAAATAGGGGGACTAGATACATAAAGTGCTTTTATTTTTCTAAATGGTGAAACAGATATGTATTAAAATATCCTCATATAAAAGGTGACATTAAATACTGTCACCT